>NW_015150795.1:675803-677585 GCF_000732505.1 Cyprinodon variegatus
GGTGAGTAGAACATGATGTAATACCATAAAATCAAGGGCCCAATGTAAAAAAAAAAACAAAACAAAAAAACAGCGTTCCCCTTTAATGCCAGTCGACTTAAACAAGAACACTAAAAAAAAACTTTACTGTTAAGCCGTGCGTCAAATTCAACATGAACTATGTGTGGTTCATTTTTTATAACTGTTGCTTTTAATAAAATTAGTGGATTACGGTTATACATTTTTGTTTATAAATATATAATGTTAGTCTCTGTAGATAAGGCTACCATGAGAATCTAATTTTATGAGGTTGGTATATTTATAGAGAAAAAAGGTCTAACACCTCTGAGCCTGATCAGACATTACAAGGTGAACATTTTTAAACTCCTCTTGTTCTGTATCTCCACTCACTGTTATTGGGTAGAGAACAGAGTGCGAAATACGATTAACCCATGAGACCCCCCAAAAGCCTCAAAAGCTAAATTTAAAGGGGGTCTTAAATTGTGTAAAAAAAAATTAAAATAAAATGTTCTGGCTCCTTAGGAAGCCATTGCTCATATTTACATATTGTTTCTAAGTTATATACTATAAGCTTTCTTATGTATAATATTTGGTATAGTTTTATTTTGAAAGCACCGGAAGTTGAGCAGCTGGTGTCTTCCTGTTTAACGAGTAAACGCTGCATAGCTAAATCTGTTCTCACTGTGCTGCGTTTTTGGCCAGTAAAGCATGTAATTTGATGTGAAGGGTGTATTTCATTTATGTACATATAGAACTATGTTTCATGATGTGTTTGGAGGTTTATTGCAAGAAAGGTCTCCGAGAAGAGAAGTTTAAAAAGACGCTAGCAAACGCGCTAACTAGCCGCTAGCATACGCGCTAACTAGCCGTTAGCGATGCTGCTAGCTAGCAGCTAATGTTAACATGTTGTTTGTGTCATTATGTGTTTCTGTGCATATTCAGGGAATATGTTGAGTTTATAATTTAGGAGAATTGTGCCTGTTTACACAAAGACTTATGCACATTATTTCTTTGTTGCAGTTTTACCATTCATTCATTCATTCATCCATCCATACCAGCCAATAAATCCAAAGAAAAGGCTTACGGTGTGGTTATTGGAAATGATGGTTATCTACCTGCTAAGCTAAGAGTGAGGGCAGGACATAAATAATTTTTTGTCGCTAATGGTCACTAAAATGTTTTTACAACATGTCCAGTTTTAAAATTTAAAACCTTTATTCACAAATGTGCTCTGTTTTTTGTGAAGTGGAGCCAGCCAATCCTGTTCGCGTATGTAAATTAGCCATGTGCTTTTCCGCAGTTAATAGTGGAACAGATTGCAGTTAATAGTGGAACAGATTGCACGAAGACAGCAGGTCTTCACTCTTGTTTGTGGACCTCAACGGACCTCCTCTGGACAATTCTGGACATTTCCATTCATCAGAAACTGGATTAAAGCAGGACATGTGCGTGCATGAAAGAGAGAGACAGAGAGACAGACAGTCTTTGTGTGTGTTTTCATAGACTGACTGTCTGTTCAGGCTCTTGCCCGCTCTACCAGATTCACAGAAAGCTTCATCCACCAAGCTGTCAGGAAGCTGAGCCCACCTCAAACTACTTACATAATTGGTAATAATAATAATTTTTCTGCTGCCATTACCTTTTTGCACTAGCATAAGTATTGCATATTTCATATTATTGTACATTTTATATTTTCCTGTGAAATTGAATGTTTAAATTTCAGTATTAGGAACTGATCTTATCTGTTGTGCCTGTGCACTTTATCGGTTTCACTGTTGGTGA
>NW_015150795.1:677784-679144 GCF_000732505.1 Cyprinodon variegatus
ATTTTTCTGTTGTGCTTCAGATTTTTTTCTTTTCTTATTTACAGACAGCCACATTTCTCCTGCTGGACTCATTTTGTCGTTAATCAACAGAGCATTTCTGTTCCTAAAGAGGTTGTTTAATCGATCTTCTTTCTGTTTTTGCATCACTCTCCGTAGTTATGCGATTGGTTTTAACCCATTTGCATTACCATTATTCTCCATATATTTTAAGATCTACACTGAAATGAACTGCTTCAACTGGTAACAGGTGAATGAAAGATGTTTGGCCAACTTATCAACCTTTAAACTTAAAAAATTTACTTGATTTAATAACTTGTTAGCATTTGTTGCGGTTCATTTAAGTCAGCGTTGCATTTTCTTTTCAGAGTGCACAAGGCTGCAAACTGTTAGGGGTTGCTGATGTAATCATTTTACAGGTTAAAGGCAGCCCTTTCTTCAGAAAACCTGCTTGCTTTTAATAAAAGGTGCTCCTCTGGTTTCTGCACAGATGAGATTTAGTCTTCGTTTTAATGATATTCTCTAATAGTTGTACAGTTTTGCTCCGGAAATGACTGTAGTTTTGGTTTCAGCTGTGCTTTCTGTGGCCAGAGAACCCTTCTTCACCCCTCTTTCTTCTAAATTGTTCATCCTCTCTGCTCTCTGCCCCACATGATGCGGCTTCTGATAAGTGTTATTTTCTGAGGCTGCAGTGAAACCCTGTGACGTCAGGAATGCTGCAGCAGCACTGTCAGATTACTTTTCCTGTAGCTCCTTTGCAAAAGACGCCGGTTGTGTTTTTTGTAAATTGCATTTAGATATCTTATAGAGGGATGTTTTTCTGCTGCTTATGGTTCGCCTAATGAATAATTTCTCTAATGGAAGCAAGTCTTTTTTTTCATGTTTTGGCTGAATTTTTAATCTGACAAACAAAAGTAAAACTTAAGTATCATGAAATGCAAAATGTAGTTTGAAGAATAAAAAATCCAGCCGACCAGTCAGGCCTTATGTGAAACAGTCACTGGTGAAACTGTTTGTTTATGCTGTTGTTTTGTAACTGGTTATGAGTCTCATAGTCGCTGTGAAGGAACTGAAATCCACTTTTCTTTGCAGACAGTTTTTGCTCATTTAGAGGCTGTTTCAGGATTTTTCCCTTCATCTTATTTAGATTAAAGTTTATACTCTTTGTTTTGTTTTGTTTTTTACCTTTCTGCTTTTTTCTGTTGTGCTTCAGATTTTTTTCTTTTCTTATTTACAGACAGCCACATTTCTCCTGCTGGTCTCATTTTGTCGTTAATCAACAGAGCATTTCTGTTCCTAGAGAGGTTGTTTAATCGATATTCTTTCTGTTTTTGCATCACTGTCCGTATTTATCAGTGATGGG
>NW_015150795.1:680392-689396 GCF_000732505.1 Cyprinodon variegatus
TTAAGTTGCAATAAATGCTAAACTCTCTGCAGGTTCTTATCTTTGTCGTCCGCTCTATTCAGCTGGCTTTAGAAACACGCGGCGAGAAGGTGGGGGCTGGATGGTGAGGGTTACGGGGGCGAGAAATGCAAAAGTAACGCAATAGTTACTTTTACTAGTAACTAGTTACTTTTATTGTGGAGTAACTCAGTTACTTTTTGGGAGAAGTAACTAGTAACTGTAACTGACTTTTTCAAAGTAACATGCCCTACACTGGTGGTTATCCGATTGGTTTTAACCCGTTTCCATTACCAGCTCTTTTCCAGACTAATATGCTGTCTTTTCTAAAAAGCTTGTGTTTCTTTTATGCGGTTATAACTCAGCCCAAAGGACAGGATTCAGATCTGCTTTGTGGCGCAGAGACCCTCTAACAGCAGCTAGATTGCATCTTTGTCTCTTTCTAGAAAGATTGGTAGGCTTAGTTTGGAAATCTTTGATTGATGAATGATTTTTTATTTATTAACAGTGGTTACTGTTTATCTGTTTGACAACAAATGTGACCAAAGAAGTAAAAATAAGAAGAAACTAAAGTTATTTTTTATTTTTTTTGTTCCAGTATCATCTCAGGCGTCCTTCAACCTGCCGTTTATCGAAGGTTAACTTTCCACTAGCCTGGGCGGGTCTTATTTTTAAAGTTTATATTTAGTTTAACAGGATTTCAAACCACCTCGATTCTACGATAAGCCAAGGTGTAAACGGTTAAGACTAAGAGGTTTTTTCTTTTTATTTTATTTTAAAGGCTATCGGGATGCTCTGCACGCTTCTGTTCATCTCTTTTTATCTTTTAAACTCAAAAAACCAAGCTATTTATAAGTATGACTCCGGCAAAAAGAAAACCTCCCCCCTGTTCTCGAACTCGGGCGCGCGCACAATGCGGTCTGTGGTTTGGTTACTAGGTGATAGAGCAAAAAAAAAAAAAAACAAAAAGAACACAGAACACTCACTCCCGCCCTCATACTTCACCCAATCTACGTAATGAACTCATAGCGGAGTGTGTCGATAACATTAAGAAGCATTTTAACTTTATTTACACCTCAGTCCTTCTCTATTTTATAAACAGAAACTAAAAATCAGATGAGGCCTGTTCTTGTAGTGGTTTTTTCCTCTGTGCTGAGCAGGGATTTAAATCAGAGTTGTATGTTAGGTTTCTTGGTCTGTGGTTTGGTTACCTGCTTTTTAAGCTGTGGAGTATAAATGGTGTAAATCTTAAAGAAATTTAAGTTGAAAAAACGTTCCCCTTATCAGTGGTTAGTTTCACTCTCTGCTGATGGTTTCCAGCTCAGTTCACATGTGAAGGATCAGGCAGCAGCGACATCAAACATCTGGCGCATCCCAGTAATCCTGCAGCCGTGAGTTCAGTAGACGACAAACAGAAACCGTCGGTGAAGCTTGGATTCTGAAACGGTTAACAGGTCGATTACCCCTGCAGCCATCGCCTCTGCACGCCACAGCCTCACTGTCTTCTGGTCTGATAGGAAGTGGTTTCTCATCTTCAAGCCGAAGCTCTACCAAAGGTGGCATGCATGGTTTATTTTGAGGTTTCTATGATATGCTCAGAGATTTGTGCAAAAAAAAAAAAAAGATTTTAGACATTCTCCATGTTGGCTCTGCATTGGTTTTTTCGCTGCTGTTAACCAGATATGAAGCAGTTTTTGTTTATGGGTCGCTCTGTTTTGTTGGATGGAGGGTTAATAAACGGTTTGCTCTCATCAAATGAAAAAAAAAAAAATCGTACGCTTCAACACCACTGCTGTGAAGTATCACACATTCCCTTTTAATGCCTCCTTTAGACCCAGCTTAACCCGCTCACCACTACGGTGGAAGAAAAGTGTCAGAAAACCTGCACTGAAAAGGACTCAAATAGATTTCATGGTAAATTTGTAGATGTGATTTAGTAATGAGATGTGTGCGTATTTTATTTTTGCTGAGGATGTGATGCTGACAGGATGTTCAGTTTGGTCCACAGCTCATTTAAACTGATCTCTTAAATGTGCTTCTCCCTAATTTAAGCAGGTAAATGAGATGATCTACAATAAAGATCAGTATTTTCTCTTAAACAAAGATTTTTTTAATGCAAATTGTCTACTCAGATCAAGCTAAAGTGGCTTATTTCAAGAAAAAAATGGCTTATCTTTTAATTTCTGCATTGCACATGTTTTGAAAGGAGGCTTCACACTTCAAAACCAAGTCGTGCCATCTTAGATCTAATCACAAAGCGTTTTTGAGGTTTTCAGATTTATATACTAAGCAGAAGCTGGTTCTTTTGGATTATTCATCTTTTGAGACAAATCTACTTAATATAAGGCCAGTAATCTACCATACAGGGAAATAATTGCACTTTGTAAAACTTCTGGTTTTGAAAACATATTTCATGATTGTGTTTTGTTTTGTTTTTGGGTTTCTTCTCTGGACGTCGGGCCGACACCTGCTGATGCACACAGCTGAACAGGAGGAAGTCATATTAACTGCCTGCCATTTTCGTTGCAGTGTTTTGGAGCTGCTTAACCTCAAAAACAAATGTTTCTTGGAATAAACCCACTTGTTTTGACCCAAAAACAACCAAAAAAAAAAACTCTTTAGGGACCCAAAAACCTAAGCTCCACCCCCCCTCCCAACACAAAGGAGTTGAGGATCATATCTTTATTTCGGGGTGTTGGCCAACCTCATCTCTCTACCTCTCCTTCCTATTTTAGCTCAGAGCTTGAGTGTGGCAGCGAAGGTTGAACCGGATTGAATGTTGAGGTTTGCATTAAATGGCTGCAGGTGTTTTTAGCGAGGAGGGTAAACATCACATGGGCTGTTTAACTGTTGGGGCCGACAGTCGGCCCCATCCCCAGGGCCTCAGGAGGAAGCCAAGCACCGTTCATACAGTTTGCCGTTTTCCCCCCACACACACATCTGTGACTTTGGTTACCCGCCACACAAATCTGCACCCCATGCTTTAGACGGTGGCAGGAGGCTCATTCAGAACAAGCATGCAGAATTTCCTAACAGTCATGAAAATTCTTGCAGTGTGTCTCAGTTCCTACCAAATGTTTGCACCGAGGCCAGAATCATTCGGTTTGATCAGCTTAACCTCTCCTCTCCCAACAGAAAGAAGAAGGGAAGGTCCAAGGCCAGCTGAACCACACTGACTCCAGCCAGTACATCAGAGACCTCAAAGACCAGATAGCAGAGCTGAAACAGGAGGTTAGTGTTTATTAAGGTGCCACATCATCACCAATCAAGTGTGCTTTTGTTTTCTTTTCTTTACCCAGGATGTCTTTATGGTTGGGGTGATGATCAGATGGGGTGTTGGTGCCACTTCTTTGATGCAGCTTGTCAAGTTTTATCTTTTTTTTTTTTTTTTGCTTTAAACCTCACTGGTTGGTAGAAGTGTTAACTACACCCAGACACTTCCTGTGCGGAATCCACTGAGCACACCGCTTGCATCAAAAACATGCCCTGCACGTTTTAAGTTAACTCTGAAGCTCTCTGTCGAGCTCATCAGAGCGGACGTAGGGACCTAACATCAGAAAGTTAAAGTCCTGCAGCACTGAAGCGCTCGTACCTCTAGAAATGACTATGTCCTCAGAAACCCTGGACTTGTTTCACGGTTGCGAGGCGAAGCGGTTCCTTAGTCCCAAATCTCAGTCCTTTCACCTCAGGTTTTCTTAGTCTTTCCCCGTTAAACTAGCTCTGCCCATCTCCCTTTAAACTCTCACCGGTTTTGGCTTCACCTGTCACACAAATGGATTCCTTCAGCACTACTCTGCCGCCACCGTGTATTAGAATGTAACAGTGTGTTGAGGAGTGATTCACCACGTTTTTTTTTTATTACCATGTTTACATACAGCCCATAACTTCTGCCAGACCTGAGCAGAAACCATTTAACCCTTAGTTTCCCTTATCCAAAGTGCAAAGCAACAAAACCTCTCCTTTTTGTAACTTTGTATCGTCCTCCAGGTCCTTGTTTTTATTGTTTTGATCAATTTTCACAGTTCCTATCCGATTTATTATAGAGTACTGACACGGCCGTTATAGTATAGTAATTTAAACATTCATCCTGACATTGAAGGTGATAGCTTAAATGCAGCCTTTGATGCTATTGTACCCTCAATTGGCTGTGTTCAAAATGTGCAGAGTCCCACACATTCTCATCTTCATACTTTGGACCTTGTGCTGACATATGGCATTGTCTGTGAAGAAATGAGCATTTCCTCACAACTCTGTCCTCTCTGAACACTCTTTAGTATTCTTCAAAATTACTTTAATGCAGTTCTCCTCCCTGTATGAAGATTTCACTTTAGCAGATCATTATCAGATAATACAGTAATGAAGCCTAAAGAATCTTTTTATCTCCTTTGTAACGCTGTAAATGACTGCAGAGGGAAGCCATTGAATATATTCCTCTTCACAAAATTATGATTTGTGAAGAGGAATAGCACTAGCACCTTTCACGTTTTTATTTGTCACCACTGTGCCTTAGCATAGGTAACTGTTTCATGGTGTGAAAATAGTCACAAACTTGCATCAGCATAAGGCATCACCCCTGATCAATTAGCCTAAATGATGTATGTCTTCATGTATTCATTCTTTTTATTCTCACTGCATTAACAGAACTGTTTTGTTGTGTTTTCTGTCAGACTGATATGACTGGCTCTAAAAACGCTTCAAAGCAGAGACTGTACAGCTGGAGTCATTTCCCCTCTTTGCTTTTTGTTTTGAATTCTTTGATTTCTAGCATGTCGCTGCTAGGAATCATGTTAGCCAATGTTAGTCTCTGCTGTTACCAACCCTCAAAGAGCACCACAGTTACAGTCCTAATTTTATCTCTTATATCTGGAATTTCTGACTGAGATCACCCACCTCATGACTTCCTTTCTGTCGCTGCAGCAGGTGCTATTATTTTCTCTGCTGTATGTTGCTTTACTGTGCTCTGAACACATTTCTTCCTACATGTCTGTCTGTTCCATGGCAGGCTGATCAAGGTGAGTGGTTTCAGTTGTGCTACGTGACCCACAGTATGTTTCAACCTCATTGACTGGATGTGAACCTGTTGGTCATGGAGACAGTCCTAAATGCTCCTCTAGCTCAGCGTATCTGGAATCTTCTCTAAAAGGGGACTTTCGATACAAAATCTGATGAAAACCATGAAGCTTCATGGTTTAGTTTTATAATCAATTAAATATTTTTTTGCATTTGGTGAGTAAATAAAAATAAAAAACAATGTTTTTGAAGTTTTATAACGTATAATTTCTGCATGATTATTTCCGATAAACAGCCATTTCTCTAAGCTCCTAAATAAAGCATCATGGACGATCTCCCATGCAGCCATTTGTCACATGAACTCAGCTCTACATTACTGTAGACTTCATCGTGTTCCGGCACTTCATACCCAGCTTGTCACTCATTACAACTGTTAATGTGATTATTCATTTTTTTCATTTTGTTTTTTTGTGTGTGTTTAAAAAAAATATGCAACTGGAATATACATTCTCTTAAACATGCCATTTAATAACCCCTTCAGGGCAGTAATTGAGCCAAAACTTTATAAATAATATAAAGTCTATTTATTATAAATATTAAATCTTTTGTCTGTGAATATCCTCGATCTAAGTGGCCGTTTTAGCTTCACCTGGTTTAAATTCTGTAGAGCAAAAACACCTTTCTCTACCTGAAGTCAGAATCTGCTAGCATTAGGCCTGTCACAATAATCAATTAATCAATTATTCGCACGATAAATAAAAACTATCCACATCATTTAATTTATCGGCTATATCGTCTCTGCCTGTGTTTTTCTCTTTCTATTGATGACGCTGGATGAAAAGGCTTAACTCCGGTTTTATCCACTGACCCCTCCCCTTCCTCATTTTTGAGGAGAGAGGAAGATTGGCCTATCGCATCAGGTAGACAGCCTGCATCATGTTGTACTTCTGCAGCTTTAGAGCCCCGTGAGGAGTTAGCGAGGTTAAAAAAACAACAACAAAAAACACATCTTATGTTGGGAGTAAAAGCTCGAAATGGAACTGGTTTCAAAGCCGAGCGCAACAGTCGCAGTGTAGGAGTATTTCGAATTCAAACCAAATGACCGAGGCGAAACTGCTGGACCTATGCGAGCCAGTATGTCGCATTCGTCATAAAACAGCAACTAAGAGCAGCAATACAACCAACCTACACATGCAGCTAAAGCACAACCACTCAGCAAAGTTTCTCCAGCTGGAAACAAAAAGTAATAGCAGTGTCCCGTCTGCGTCTTCAAGTTTGCGACAGTCCACCATCACTGAAGCAATTAATCAACAGGCAGCATACAAAAAGAATGGAGCAAAGTGGCGCGCGCTCACAGACGGCGTAGTTCATTTAATTGCTAAAGAGATGCTCCCATTTAATATTGTCGAAAAGCCGGCATTTCGAAAAAATGTTGCAGACATTTGATAGACAGTATGAACTCCAGAGGAAAACATACATATCACAAACGTGATATGTTGTACTTAAGTTTTTATTTCCACTGTGGTTTTATGGTGTGTTTTATTTTTATTCAAGTGTATTTTTAGTTAACAGAGACTGGAAGTCAATTTGATTTTTAATTCTCGTTTTATTTTGTTAACCAGTTCCAGTGTTAAGTGTTCTGTTGAAAATAAAGTGTGTCTATCTTTGGCAGAAAAATGCATGCATGATTACGTAATTTCCATTAAATCAGTGTAAAAAGGTCTTCAAACAATATTATCGTTTATCGCAATAATTTTTGAGACAATTAATCTTTCGGCAAAATTTGTTATGGTGACAGGCCTAGCTACCATTACTCTAATAGTTCATTCAAGCCACTTTCCTTAGAGTAAACAGTGACGCTAACGTTAGCTTAGTTCATACAAAGTTCCAAATTTAACTTCATTTTAAAGCATATTGCTACGGTTGTCAAAATGCACTAATTACTGTGTTTAGCTTTCGTAATAATCTTCAATTAAAATTTTTTAACTCTGTAAGAGAAAAGCTATTAGCCTGATGATGCTTTTCTAATGTTACTAGCCGCAGATAGGAAGAAAACTGTTCTCTTTTAAGAGTTTAACTTTCCTGAAAATAACCAATCACAGGTATTTTACTTTCTCTGGTTGGTTGCTTCCTCCTGGTGACAAAAGTTTAAATGAGCGCACAGAAACGGATCCATAGAGCGAATAGAAGTATACAGGAGCATTAAAAACCAGGAGCACAGAGAAGGAGCATGAACTCATTTATTTGACATATTTTAGGCCTCCTGGTGTTACTTTCTTTAGTTTTTGATAGAACTGGTCCTTTAGTATTATGGTTGCGTAGTCCTGCAAAAATTATGACTTCATAGTTAGTCTGTAAAAACAAAGTGGCCAAATTAATTAATTAGCAAAATACCTTATAAGATGACTTGAAAGACTTTATACCTAAATTGTAATGTTTTGGGCTTTGGATTTATTTATTAATATTGTTTTTTACATTTCTTTCATTAACAATTTTAAGTATGCAATCAATTTTTTAAGATAGTTTTTTTATTTAAGAATGTTGATTTATTACAAGAACATTTCTTTTAGAATAATCAATAAATTCAGAGATTAATCGATTGGAATTACATAAATTCTTTTATTTTGAGGACCCCATTTATAATGTCTGATTCATACATATCACATATAGCCTCTTTCAGTGGTTTTTAGTTTTCAGGACCGTAAACAAATGATCTTTTTTAACTAAACTACATAGATTTTATCTTAAAAGACAATCTATTCCACAATAATTATGTAATAAACAAAAACAAGAAAGACTGAGGCTATGGTCATACTGTAGATAAAAGTGAGTCTTACCTGATTTTGTTTTATTTTGACAGTATTTTCTTTTTTTATTGATAAAGCAGGAAAATTTATGTAAGGGATATAAGCATTAATCAACTTATGATAAATTGTTGAATAATGATTCAATTAATCAGCGATTAATCAACAGATTCATTGTATCTGTATATTAATTAATCAATAACTTGCATCCCCAATTGAGATCAGGTGTAAACAATAAATAAACTAAGCATGGCAGAATTTGCCTTGTTTCATTTTTCGCTCACACCACCTGCAGGTTACGCTGCCTTAAAAAGCACCATGCTTGTGTGCGTCAAGCTAATCGCATCAAATTCCACTTCCTGTTGACAGGGTCGTTCTTCAAAGTAGAAGTTTGGACATGAGAGTAGCTATGAACATCGCAGCGGTCATCGTCAATAGAGTTTTCTTTTTCATGGCAACTTTAGAAATGATGCTAACACTTGGAGCATCCATAGCTGCTAACATGAACTTTTTTCTTATAATATTACGACTTTATTCACATAATTTTGCGACTTTGTTCTCGCAATTTTATGACTATTCTCGTTGCGACTTCATTCTAGAAATTTTGTGACTTTATTCTCGTAATATTACAACTTTATTCACATAATTGTGCGACTTTGATCTCGTAATTTTATTATTCTTGTTGCGACTTTATTCTAGAAATTTTGCCACTTTATTCTCGTAATATTACGACTTTATTCACATAATTTTGCGACTTTGATCTCGTAATTTTATTATTCTTGTTCCGACTTTATTCTAGAAATTTTGCCACTTTATTCTCATAATATTACGACTTTATTCACATAATTTTGCGACTTTGATCTCGTAATTTTATGACTATTCTTGTTGCGACTTTATTCTAGAAATTTTGCGACTTTATTTTCGTAATATTACGACTTTATTCACATAATTTTGCGACTTTGATGTCGTAATTTTATGACTATTCTTGTTGCGACTTTATTCTAGAAATTTTGCGACTTTATTCTCGTAATATTACGGCTTTATTCACATAATTTTGCGACTTTGATCTCGTAATTTTATGACTATTCTTGTTGCGACTTTATTCTAGAAATTTTGCGACTTTATTCTCATAATATTCCGACTTTATTCACATAATTGTGCGACTTTGATCTCGTAATTTTATGACTATTCTT
>NW_015150795.1:689976-699332 GCF_000732505.1 Cyprinodon variegatus
GTGCATAACGAGTAATGAATGGAACTATCTGATCAGCACTGTACTGGTTTCCTCTCCTCTCTTGTTTTTATCCATCTCTCACCTGTTGAAGTTGCCCGGTGTGACTCAATATGTCTGATTCATGTTTTAAGTGTCGCTTGATGCCGTCTTACCGTCCACCTGCAGCTTCCATTGATACTCAGGTTATAGATTATTAACATTCACGTTCTTCTTTTTCCAGATTTGCTGCTTGAAAGGACAGAAAGGCTTGGTCAGTAAGTCCACCTTCGATGGGATCCACATCGTTAATCACTATATGGGTGTCAGTGAGTCTTACCAGTCCTCTGATGACGACGGAGCAAAGAACACCAACCTACAGAACCAGAACCTCCTGCAGAGGAGCGGAGGTCGTATTAAGCTGCACCCCAAGCTGGAGGACACGGACAGCGAGGAAGAGGAGGATGGGGAATCGCTGCGGCTCTCTGTGCCTCAGAGCAAGTCCACCACGGTGTGAGGGGGGGGGCAGAGCGTGCTTCTCACAGCCATTTCAGACATTTGGTTTTCCAAAAAAAGCAAACCCATCATTTCATATCTTTTAAATCAAACTTGGAGCTTTATTTGGCGGGAGTTGTGTTTTGTTTCGTTGGCCCCACTGACACAGCCGAGGTCAAACCAGGACCTCCGCAGAGAATCGAACGGCGTGGATCGTACCAAACTCTACAAGGACACGGGGGGGCCGGGGGCTCATCTGGGTACAACACAGAAAGAGAGACTGTGCAATAAACATTTTATCCTGTATTCCACACTTCATCCAACATTGTTTTATATTTTTTAAAGGATTTTATAAACTACTAACAAGACTACATCGATGCTGTCGCTACCGTTACTTCCATCATGCAGGGGCAGAACCGTACGAATGCGTGTGTGTGTGTGTGAGCGTGTGTGTGAGAGCGTAAATGTATCAGACGATGTTTGTCGGAGCCTGGTATCAAAGCTGCTTCTGTCCGACCGATTAACGTCTCTGCGTCGCACCCTGCACGGATTGGTCAGTGTGACATCCGCAAACATGTAGATATGTAAATGTGTTTATTTTCTCCTTATTTTTTTGAACTTGAAAACATGTTTAATATTGCATATCGGATGTTTAGATATGTTGTATAAATAAAGAAGGGACATAAGTTATATATGATAAAGGAGATGGATTATTGTGTGTGTGGGGGGGTGCATCATAAAAACCTTTCAGCTTGTTACGTTCTGAGAAGGAAACATGGAAATAAAAACTAAACAAGTGCAGGCAGGGTCATCAGCATGGTTGGCTGCATTTGGTGCATCTGCAGATGAGTCAAACATGAGTCAAATCTGTTGTTTGATTTATTTGGTTTGCATGATAGAGGAGATGAAGTCAAATCTGCAGGAGATGAGCACCAAGGGAACAGCTGGATGTTTGCAATGAACACTAACTTTCTGCAGAAACAGGCAACACTATGAAGCACTCGCTCACTCTGGACGGACTACATGAGATTGTTGCACTTGTAAGAGAAGTGATGAGGTTCATAATAAAATGTTTGATAACTTCTCTCTGATGTGTGTTTTAATGTCTGCAGCAGATTTATTGAAAAAAAAAAAGCCTACAGCTGACTGATCACACATGCACTTTTTTTTTTCATCTCAAAGCGTCTTTTCCTCTCAAGATTCTCGCTAAGATTGTCTGCTTTCAGGAAGTGATTTGTCGCGGTTTCCAGAGCTGCAGCCCCGCTTCTAATTTTTTCATGCACAAAACCACATTTTAAGAGCAGCTCTCCTCTGGCACCGAGAAATAACCCAGCTCTGTATCTTATTAAAACCTAATGAAGGTCATTTTTTTTTTCCTCTCTGGCTGAAAATGTAGCCCAGAATCCTCTGAACGCAACTTAAGATTAAATCCAATATCAAAATATCCACTTTAATTTACATCTTTAATCATTTTTAAATGAGTTGAGGCTTTAATTTAAATGTGAAAAATTAAATTAGATGGAGGCAGTTTTTTTCCAAGAGCCTGCCTTCAAATCACAGACTGACAGACCTCTGGAAGACATGAATCATTTGGGTGTTTTTCACATTTAAGAAGCGATTGAAAGCTGAATTTAACTGAAGCGGGGAAAAGGAATGTGAAATTAGAAATAAATCACCATGAGATCAATGATTAAGGGGAAAAAATGATCTAAACAAATTGAGAGCATTTATAGATTTATAGTCTGTGTATTTCCTGCTTGGGATGACTGCATTTCCTGAGCCATTCTGCCCTCTCAAGCGGCACCATAAATATTTGCTTTTTGTCTTATAAATTAATTTAGAACAAAAAGAAATGACAAAAAAAAGGTTAGGAGAAAATAAAATAGTTGAGGCCCTCTGTGGAACCTGTGCTCATCCAAAGCTTTAACCTGCAAACTGGATTTTTGATCTAAAATTGAAGGATTTACAAACTGCAGTCAAAGGAAGCTGTTAATATGAGCCAATATGGCTCTCCACCCAGAGGGACAATCTATCAGAGGGTGGCACAACATTTGATCGTGTCCGCATCAATATTTTTCAATTGAAGGTATTAATAGATAAATTTCCTGATTGATTTCTTTTCTTTTGGATTTTTGCTAATAGAAATATTATATTTCATGTGTCACAGGCGCAATCTGGACTGTTTTTAGTATAAATGCAACAAAAAAAATATTAATGATAAAAATAATGCATCCTTTAGTTGCATCTAAGCATATTTAATTACACTAACACAAGTTTTAGGTTTCCTTCTCTGCTAACACGAAAAAAATGGTGTTAAAGTTATTGAATATGCTTAAATAGATACACAAAAAGATGCATTTTCTTCAAATTAAGATGATGTGTAATTTAAAATCTCTATTGCAATTGCAAAAACAACAAATTTGCAAAAAGATTTTTATTTTTTGTTTATTTTACAAAGCCTGGATTAAATGCAGCTCAAACCTGATTGTTTATAAACCTGTTTTTGTTGTCGCTTGTTTTCTTTTTAGGAAATTTAAATCTATTTGAGAATATCTGAATAATCTGGTGCAGAATGGGGCCCCTCTCTCTCTCGCCCCCCCAGAGTTGCACAAGCCTGTGCCGTCCTCCTATCGGGGCCCTGCTGCGGCCGCTGCTGCTGCTTTTATCGCTTCATTTCTTCATGACACGATGTCCGGGCAGCTCTAATCGTTGCAGATTGATTTCCTCTCCCTCATTTTTGCAGATAAAGGCCCAACTGTAGCTCTGGAGGATCAGATTGACCGGAATGATCCGGTTAATCTGATATATTTCGTTATTAGTAAAAAAAAAAAAATGACATTAAGCAGATAGATTGTTTAAAGTGTGTTTATTCCCTCCGATCTGCCTAAAAATCAGAATCCGTCCACTTTCTGATTTTTTAATATGCGTCATGACGCATGGAGCAGAGGCGCATGACGCTCAGAGCGCACAGAACCAACCATCCACGCAGCATACCCAAAGTTTCTTGCAGACACTGCGAAATAATAGTTAGAACATAGACAGGTAGTCTGGTGAGATTTATTTATTTTCCCCCACCTCTCTAGTTTACCGCTACGTTTTAATGTAATTTCGGTGCGCCCTTTGGGCGCGCCTCCGCGTTTCCTCTTCCCCTTCCCCCGTCCTCCTCCTCCCTCTCGCTGATTGAGTAAGTGAGAGGTTGATAAAGCGTTTATCGCTCCTCTTCACTGATGGGCCGCTCTACAGGGGATCCGCAGCTCGTTGAAATGAAAAAAGGTGAATTTTAACTTTTAAATCCAGTTTTATTCCGGCTGCAGATTATTGTCGCCAAAGCAGGGCAGAGGTGAAACAGCGCATCATGTTGCAGAGGGGAGCCCTGAGATGAGTGGGTGAGAAAGAAAAAAAGAAAAAAGAGTCGTGACCAGAAGCTCTGCCCCCCCACTGAGTCTGTCTACGTCTTACCTGTCGGATAGGATGGCGAACTCCCTGCAGCTTCGGTGACACCTGTCCGAGCGACACCTGGCAGACGGGCTGGCAGCAGCGCGCATGCTCTGTTGTCATGTGGGAAACCTCTTAAAACGCTCAGGATGTCACCGGTTGAGATCAAATCTGTAAACAGGACAGCACCCATCAGGTCTCCTCCTTCTACGCAGCAGCTGGATCCCCTTTAATTCACCTGTGCGCTCTGAACCCCAAAGATGCCCCGCTCCTTCCTGGTGAAGAGTAAGAAGGCGCACAGCTACCACCAACCACGGACCTTGGAGGATGATTACAGCAGGCTGGACAGCATTCTGGCGCACATCTGCTCAGGTATTATTTAGAAGAAAACTCGATCATTTGGATCCGATCTGATCAAACTGGACGGTGTGTTTTAATCCTGAACCAATGGGATGGATATTTACAGGCTTGGTTTTATTATTTTATGTGAGGTGGACGTAATTGTTTTACGATTTGTTGCGCAATTAAATGGCGCAAACAAATGTAATCTGAATACAAATTGAAATATTGTCTTTTTTTCTTTTTTTTTTGCTCAATAAGAAATTATTGAAAACGGACAAAAATGATAAAAGTTTAACATGAATAAAAACAATAAAGTTTCAATGAAAATGTTGGAATTGAATGAAAACAAGAAACATGATTTAATCCGATAATGATAACAGGTTCTATTTATTTATTTTATTTTTTAGTGTTTCTACTTTAAAACTAAAAAGATGTGAAGAGTTTTTATAAAATGGTTTTATAGAGAAAACCCCGTTAATTCCTCCGCGGTTCCACCTCAGATGCAGATAAGACGCCGGAGGAGGACGCAGACCTCCCGGCGGACAGGTACGGCCTCTCTCCGGCCTCCCATCAGGGGGATCCCGCTGACTTCTCCCCCAGATCTCCGCTGAGCAGCGCCGACAGTCTGTGCGCTCGTTCCCCGGACTATGAGGACTTCTGGCGGCCTCCGTCCCCATCCGCGTCCCCTGGTACTGACACAAACACAGAGAAAAAAAATCCTCATGATGTGTTTCATGTGTTTCCATCTCATCAAAACATTGTAATTAAGATCATTTCATTTTGAGGATATATTTTCTCCTTGGTATAAATTAAGGCACATTTCTCTGTATCAATCCACCATAAATAATATTTAATTTCTGATTATCAGATAATCTCGGTATGTCTGGGCCCCTTTAGGGCCCCTATCCCACTGATTTGATTCCTCTGTTCTCCTCCAGCTGACTCAGACAAATCGCTGTCTCCTCTGGATGAAACGCAGAGCTTCACTGTTCCTTTCCGGGCCTATGCTTGGAGCAGCTACTCTGGCCTGGAGCTGGAGCTCCACAGGCCCCTGACGCAGCGGAGCGTCCATCCGGGCCTGGAGGTGGACACAAGCTCCGCAGTCATGGCGCTTTACGCAGAGCGGAGCGGCCATCCGGCCGTGTTTGCAGAGCGCGCTCTGGCAGAGGAGCCTTACGGGGACTACAGGAGGATGCTGTTCCCTGAGGCGGGCCTGCACAGGAAGGCGCCCGATGGGAAGGCCTCGCCGGGCCTTCTCTGTCCGAACCTCATCCTGAACGGCGCTTACAAGTGTGTCAAGTGCGGTAAGGTAAGAGGCGCTCAAAGCGCAGTCAGAGCTGCACCTTTAAAGCATAAATCTCTCACATTTCTGCAGGATCATCTCCTTCAATGTCGCATTTTCCCATCTGATCAGGTGTTTTCCACCCCCCACGGTCTGGAGGTCCACGTCCGCAGGTCGCACAGCGGCACCAGGCCTTACGCATGCGACATCTGCGGCAAAACGTTTGGGCACGCAGTGAGTCTGGAGCAGCACAAAGCGGTGCACTCTCAGGTACCACTGTCAAAGGAACCACATCCTGCAGCGCATGTCCTCAAATAGCGACTTATTTTATTTATTTGTTATATTTTCAGGAAAGAAGCTTCGACTGCAAAATTTGCGGCAAAAGTTTTAAGCGCTCCTCCACGCTGTCCACGCATCTGCTCATCCACTCGGACACGCGGCCCTATCCGTGTCAGTACTGCGGGAAGAGGTTCCACCAAAAGTCCGACATGAAGAAGCACACCTTCATCCACACAGGTGAGCTGGGGCCCCCAGTAGGTTCACACACTCTGGGGGCCAACTAGTTAATCCCAGCAGGATCAGTGGCCCCCATCTTTATCAGAATAATTCTTTTTAACTCATCTATTTATTTGTTTGTTTTAATAAATGTATTTATTTATTTTTGCAGGTGAGAAACCACACAAATGCCAGGTTTGCGGGAAGGCGTTCAGCCAGAGCTCCAACCTGATCACGCACAGCAGGAAACACACCGGATATAAGCCGTTCGGCTGCGACCTGTGCGGGAAAGGCTTCCAGAGGAAGGTGGACCTGAGGAGACACAAGGAGACGCAGCATGGACTGAAATGAGACGGAGGACAACTGGACGCTGAAGGAGACACACCTGGACAATAACCGAGGAGAAGAAAAACATTTTTCTTCTTTTTTTTTCTTTTTGGATCAGGACACTAATTTGATCCATTTGAAATCTCATCGACGCATTTTATTATTTTTGGGATTATAATTATAATAATATCTATTATTTATGGCGGCAGTTAAAACAAAGACATAAAAAAACACTAATGGAAACATCCTTCTGCGCTTTTTTTTTCTTAATAAAGGCCAGAGATAAGCTTTGAACTACAGAGGACCAAAAAAAAAAAAAAATCGCAGATGTGTTCATATGGTAAATGATTTAAATAAATGTTAAACCGAAAATAAAACACCTGATAAAAATCTGCGCTTTCTGCTGAGAGGTGTTGTTTTCAGCGGGTAGAGATGAGGGTGAAACAAGCTTCCCACTCCTCCTCCAGCTTTGATATGATTTAACATTAAAGCTGCAGATTAGTTCAATCAAAGTGACCCGAAATTATTAAAATAAGCAATAATAATGATTTATAATCTCCATTTAAAATCAAACGTGCAATCTATTTTAACGCACCTGGGGGGGTTATATACTTAAGGTCGCACCATCTTGCTGCTGTGATTGTGATTGCCCAGAGGCTCCTGTTTGTTTTGACCACTGCAGCTGCATGTTTGCACCTTCAACAATCTGAGCAGATCTAACCGTTACCCAAATACCTTTTGCCCTCATTGTTTTTTTTTTCATTCTGGAGGGGGAGGGAGGGGGCTGTCCATAAAAAAAAAAAAAACACTGCGGATTTTATCTAGAAAAATTGAAAGATTCTACAACAAAACAAACAGATGAAGAGTCTGTTGGAGGTAAAACATCAAGTGTCAAGTGGTAACATCCTCCATGGCTGACTGCTTACCAATCCCAGAGGTTTAACGGTGCAAAGGTAACGTTGATCTTCGGGTTTTAATGGTTGAGCCGTTTTGGGATTGTTGTTTTGTGGAAAAAGAAAAGAAAAGTGTAGATTTAACCGCCTGACCCAGTTCAGGAATGGCAGCTTAAAGGAATAGTACACCCAAAACATGATTAGCCTTCATTTTCTACTCACCCCCATGCTGAACAACACTCTGGAGTACTTTTTTGATATCTCAAATGCATCTGGAGATCTGGGAGGCTTCTTGCTGTCTGCTGACATTCAAATAATGGAGGTCTATGGCGCCCGAGGCAGAAAGGTCCATAAAAGTCCACAAAAAACGTGTCAATATTCCTCCATACTGCTCGTCCAATGTATTCCAAGTGTCCTGAGTGGGTAGCGTCCATAATTTACTCGAAACGAAGTCATTTAGAATGTTTTTAGAGCATAAACAGTAGTGTATAGGATTTCCTAAAAGCGCGTTCAGGACGCTACGGAAACCGCGGCAGACCAAACCAGATGAAAGTGCGCATTCAGCTCGGCAAAGAACTCATGCTCTTCCTCAACACTGAAGTCCTCAGACATTTTTCTTTCGTTGTTTCTTTCTTTGCACAGGTAAACAGCACATTTCTTCTTCTACGCTTGCATTATCGGCAGAGCAGACGCTGAATGCGCACTTTCATCTGGTTTGGTCTGCCGCGGTTTCCGTAGACTCGTGAACGCGCAGGTGCGCGCTTTCAGGAAATCCTATACACTACTGTTTATGCTCTAAAAACATTCTAAATGACTTTGTTTCGAGTAAATTCTGGACGCTACCCACTCAGGACACTTGGAATACATTGGACGAGCAGTATGGAGGAATATTGACACGTTTTTTGTGGACTTTTATGGACCTTTCTGCCTCGGGCGCCATAGACCTCCATTATTTGAATGTCAGCAGACAGCAAGAAGCCTCCCAGATCTCCAGATGCATTTGAGATATCAAAAAAGTACTCCAGAGTGTTGTTCAGCATGGGGGTGAGTAGAAAATGAAGGCTAATCATGTTTTGGGTGTACTATTCCTTTAAGGTCACAGTGGACCAGAAAGGAAACACCTGCTGGAGGTGAAGGCTGAACAGTTTGGCCTCAAAGACCAGAACAACAGGAGTCCAGGTGAGGCTTCTCCTCCCACTGCTGCGCATGGTGGCGGCTGCATCATGCGAAGGGACTCTGGATCTATTCTGAGATTGAATTTAATCACAAAGAAAATTATTACATCTACTGCTTCATCTCCAATCAACAGAAAGGTTGGTTTGGTTTTTCAGAACCGTTTTTGATAGAAATCCAGGCTAAATATCTTTTCAGAATCACGTCAGCATCTCTGTCATGTTTCAGGGTTTTTAAAGCTGTTTTATGGAGAAAAAAATCTAATATAAGATCAGGTTGTTCATTTTGATAAAATCTGCATTTTTGTAGCCCGGAACTGCATGAAGACTGAAACAGAAAAGAGAGAGAGGGGCAGTGTCTTCCTTCCTCAACATTGATTGAAATCAGTGACTCACAAGGATTTCTTCTTTTAACGCTTCACTTCTTTCCCAAATCGTACCAGACCGAGGCCTGCGGAGAAAAAAAAAACACTGAATATTTTAAAGCCAGAGAACCGAAGGAGGAAGGAGGAGGAAGTCATCCTCATTTAGAGCAGGATTTACTGGAGCTTACTGCACACCGTGATCATATTTAAATCTAAAACTAATTTATAATTAGAGCCAAAAAAACAAACAAACAAACAAAAAGCATGGTGGACAGATTGGGTGATGCTCTGAGGGGGAACTTCTGGTGTTTTTAAGGCGCATTAAAGCAGCCGCTGAGCGCAGGTCTCCAAGCCACTGGCTGCCTTCAGCTGAGGACTCCTTTTATTTCTCTATTTAAATATTTGGACGAGTGTTTTTATTAGCAGAAATGTTCACTGTGAGGATGGAGATCCTCCCCCAGAGAAAAGCCTCTTTGAGGAGAACTGCTTAAAGAAGCCATTAGGCCGAGCAGACCCCCCCTCTGCAGCCTGAAGGCATATGAAATATGAATAACCGGTCTGGATCGATCAGAGA
>NW_015150795.1:702870-704255 GCF_000732505.1 Cyprinodon variegatus
ATAGATAGATATAGATAGATAGATAGATAGATAGATAGATAGATAGATAGATAGATAGATAGATAGATAGATAGATAGATAGATGATGTCAGGATTGCCGCGTAAGCTTGAAGATTTTCCCATATTTACCATCAGAAACTTGTTTTTTTGCTGATGTCATCAATTAAAAATAACTGCTTCAGAAGCTACTTCATAACCTACTGTGCATATTGTTTTGTTTTTGTCTCAGAAAACAGTAATAAAAGAAAGTTGTTGTTTTTTTAAATAACACCTAAACAAAAATATTTTAAACATATTTGCAGGTTAAAAAAGAAGAAAAAAGTTCAGAAGATTTGCATCTTTATAAAATGAAGAGCGGGTATTAATATCTAGAAAACACTCAGTGATTGATGTAGTTTCTGTGAGAGGAGACAAGAGAGAGTAAATGTGATTAATTCCCCTGAGGGGGAGCCGGCCTGCTGTGTGTACTGTAATAATAAGGCGGTATTTGCTCTCATGCTATGTTCAGCAGATTTCACACAGGTCTGACAGGCTCCAGAATGAGATGACCTGATAGAGATGCAGGATCCCTGACAGCAGGCTTTAGCAGCAGCACTGATTAATGACAGTAAAAGAAGAAAGATGAGGCAGCTGATAGACATCTGAACTGTTTTCATGCCCTCTGTTTATGTTTTCGATTGGGGGAAAAAAAAAGTTGCTGCATCAAACAGACTTTTCCGTCCGCCAGTAACCCCCCCACCCCCCTCAGGGTTGGTTGGATGGTTGACACGCCAACCGAGCTGCGACACGGGAAGAGAAGCCAGGGCCCACACAGGACACAGCTCTTTTGTTGCACAGGCTTATTCATTATTCACCTGATCTGAAAAACAGACTGCAAACCAACTGCACAGCTGTCATCAAGCAACAAGGCGCGCACACAAATTATTCATGATGCAGCAAAGGAACGGCAGCAGGATGAGAGAGAGGAAAATAATAACTGGAGACATGATGACAGGCGTGAGACAAGGACGGTCCACCTCTCTGGGCTGATAACTGGGCCTCCTGGAGAGAATCCAACACTGGGAATCATTCACTGTTTTCCACACGTCAAATAAAAAGAGAATCTGGAAATAAACAACTCTGCACCAAACCTGCAGAGAGAATTAATTTTACATAAAACAATTAACATTTCTTATTGGAACAGACAGGGGCGGAGCTAGATGGGGGGCCAGGGGTGGCCATGGCCAGCCTTAGCCAATCACTGGCCACCCTCTACTATTTTTCCCTGTAATACAGACGGTGGCAGCAGTAATACTCTGAAGGGGAATGTTCAAACTTATTAAACATTTAAACTTTTCATATATTAACTGAAACACTGTGGTTAAAGGAATAGTACACCCAAAACA
>NW_015150795.1:705326-707883 GCF_000732505.1 Cyprinodon variegatus
AAATGAAGGCTAATCATGTTTTGGGTGTACTATTCCTTTAACTATGCACTCAATATACAATAAAGATGCTAGATACAGAATTCATGCTCTTTTCAGAACTAAATTTTTAATTATTTGGAGTAAAGATAAAATGATGATCTGCAAGTCATCTAGGAGCCTTCAGTGAATAACTTAAGAATTAATTAAATGTAGATACTAGTAGACTTAAATATAATTCATTTGCAGAATGATTATTGATAAAAGTAGGTAATGACAATGTAAAATATGTTCGCCCAGAGCTCAAACCTTAAAGAATTCTGTCCACTATACCTTTTATTTACACATTATAGATGTTTAAATAGATCCGTCTATTTGCTAGCAAAGGCTGAAGGAAAGTCTAGTTTATCTTTATTTAGAAAATATATCATTTTAAAATAAAAATATAAATTATGAAAAAGAAATAGTTAAAAAAGAAATATGAGAAAACAACTTTTTTGTATTTAAAGTTACTCAAAGTCTATTTTCTAAAATGCTTTTTATTTACCAAACATGTTCTTTCCTTACAGTAATAATGGAATGGCTCTTTCCAGTGCTGCACCACTGTGGCCTGAATGCTTCTCATGTCATGATGATCTCAGCTCATTGCAGCACTGACTGGTCAGGATAGTTCTTACTAAAGACACTTTGTTGGTGTTTAACAGTGCGATGAAGAGGATGCTCACTGTTGTCCATAATGTTCTTCACTTTATAGAGAATTATTTTTTGTAAAATCATCTCCAGAGGTTTTAGAGGTCTTCATAGAAGAGAACCGGCCTTCTTTATTTTCTTATTGAGCTTTTTAAATTAATTTGCTCTGATGCTGTTTACCCAGCAGACGGTAGAAGAAGAGCTGCTGTTAATTAATCAGTTGAATTGGCTTCATTGTTGTTTCTGGTTTTTATTATCAACTTGATCAAAGGAGTTCAGTTTTAAAGTTTAGACATAAAAAACAATTATATTCTGAAAGACTTTATAGTGAGGATTTAACTGCAGATTCAACCAATGGGGGGGGGGCATGGAGGGTGTGGATGGTGTTATTTGACGTTTCTCTCCTAGAACTGCGTATCTGAAGGATTTTGCGTGTTGTGTGTGTAGGAGGAGGAGGGATTTTAAATAGAGCTGACATCTTCCTGCGGACGTTTTCCTTGAAAGCTTTCCATTAGCCGGGCTCTGTTCTGGGGGTCCGAAAGGCCCCGAACAGCGTGAGATCAGGAGGGAGGGAGGGGCTGCAGGTTTGAGGAAAAGCTCTGTAAAGCCGACCACTCATAAAGACATGTTTAGCCGCTTCATTTAGCATCACATATCACTGCACTATTTGGATGTGAGCTGTCAGTCAGGAACCGGACAGACTGTTGCACTACAGCCTCTCAGTGGCAGACCCCCCCCCATCCCACCCTCTCAAAGCTGTTTCCACATTCTGCACAGAAACATGTCCACCCTCCTCTGACTTTGGTCTGCTTTTACCTCGCTGGCCTGCTTTTGTCTTGTATCTCAACCCGTATCTAATATCATATGAATCCTGTAGGTGACGTTAAAAGGTTCTCCAGGTTAAAAGGCTCCATATCATTAAGCACCTTTGATCTTTGTTTTATTTGGCAGGAAGAAAAGAAATTCTTCAGAAAAAGACAAGTATGAGAGCCTGACAGCCTTTTAGCGAGCTGATCGTGTTCTTGACTCAGAGAGACCACTGAGAGCTGGAGATTAGGATAGGAGAAGGAATTACAGGGAACTTCATGATTCTCTATAATCCTAAACTGGGCTAAGGTTTGGATTTTAAACACTGATTGAGTTAGATTATAAAATAATCTGGAGCTATAAATGCTTGAAGTCTGAAAGTAAACATACAATAGTCTTACTCCAAAATAAAAATCTGAAGCTACGCTGATAACAAGCTTTAGTGGGGAACACTTTATGAGGTATTTTGAATTTGAAATTTCAGAAGGAACAATTTAAAATAAAACTAGGAAAGCACTCAGGAGTGCAGATGTTTGCTCCTTATTGTAAATTTAGACCTATTGCTAAAATTATCTGGATCATTACTAATTTCAAATGACTTGTTCTTTAGCACAATGAGCGCTTTTAGTAACAATTTCTTTAAAATCCTTCCATAAGTTTATAAATGAGGCCCAACTTGTCTGCAGCCTCTGGTGTTTGTTCTGCTCTCTGCTTTCTTGTTTGGTCTGTGTCTCACCTTTCCTGTGTTTTCAACATCTGAAACTGTCAATATTCTGAAGACAAAAACCCAGGAAAGGTGAGCCACGCCTCGCTCGAAGTCTCCATCTACTGATCAAAGAAGAAAGCAGAGAGCAGAGTGAATGAAGCTGAGAGCAGAACAACCACCAGAGGCTGCAGACACGCTCTGTGCTTTATTTATTGACATATGAAAGGATTTTTAGGAAATTCTTACCAAAAGCACACACATCATGCTAAAGAACAACTCACTAAAATTTGGGAATATCCATCCATCCATCCATCCATCCATCCATCCATCCATCCATCCATCCATCCATCCATCCATCCATCCATCCATCCATCCATC
>NW_015150795.1:708715-710373 GCF_000732505.1 Cyprinodon variegatus
GCCCAGACGTCCCTCTCTCCGGCCACTTGGGCCAGCTCCTCTGGGGGAATCCAAAGGCGCTCCCAGGCCAGCGTGTCCTGGGTCTCCTCCCGGTGGGACTTGCCTGGAACACCTCACCAGGGAGACGTCCAGGAGGCATCCTAACCAGATGCCCGAGCCACCTCAACTGGCTCCTCTCGATGTGGAGGAGCAGCGGCTCTACTCTGAGTCCTCCCGGGATGACTGAGCTCCTCACCCTATCTCTAAGGGAGACCCAGGAATAATCCCGATCATTTTAGCAGTTTTAACTATAGGTGTAAATCACAATATGTGTCTAAATCTGCTGCTTGGCAGAAGTCTACGCTCTCTGAGTGCTTTTCTAGTTCTATATGTAAACTTAATTCGACTTTACAAACAGAGCTACGTTTTTTGCTCTTTACCACTTCTGACCTACATAATGATGGCGGCAGATCCTTGTGCTTCCAAACAGAACTGGCAGAAATCTAGAGCCATGATTAATGAGCCAATTAAAAATAGACTTTATCAGTCATTATTGCACGTATTGTGAACCGGAATAAAGTTCTTTTCACAATAAATCCACATCAAAAACACTCAGTGCAACATTGTTCTACTTGAATACAAAAACTAACAGTTAGGCTATGTAGGAACACGAGTTATGAGCCCAGAACATTGAATGTTTTTTGTCAAAATGACATAAAAAACCTCTTTCTGCCTATATTATCTATGCAAAATGTACAAAAGATTTGTGACTACGACACTGTGAGATCTAGCTCAGTGAAAGAGTCCTAACCAGGTCTGATTGTAGCTATGAATCTTTCTAAAAAATTCATAAGATCCATTTCACAAATGACCAAGCCAAGCATGTGCCTGTATCCAAACAGCGGAGAGAGAGAGAGGCGAGGAAGATCTATAAGAGGAGCCGAGGAAACGCTACAAAACGGCAAAGATTTATTCTCAGCCATGATCAAATATTTATGCTGAGGCATTCAAGTAAAGTTACTTTTTGTGTTCTGATTTAATGACTGATTTGAGCGGTGGCAGTGCTGCGAGGCACAGATGTTGGATCTGCTGAAGCCTGCTCTAATGCCCATCCAGGGGTCTGTGTGGTCATGTGTCAGACTGCAGCAGGATCAAAACACTGTGGGGATCAGAGCGAGGAGTGGACCGTAAGTACCTGCAGCCCCAGAGGTCTGACTGCACCGAGGCTGTGGAAGAATAAATAAGATTGCACCGCCGTTTAAAAACTAAAAACAAACTCAAACGATCAGAAGATTGTCTTTATTACTTACAGTTAGAAACAAATCTTAAACAGTTCAATTGAAGTTGATAAAAGAACAAGTTAAGTGAAAGAAAATGACAAAAGAGGAATGAAACAAAACTAATAAACATCAGGAAGAAATACCTTTAAGGCAGGAGTAACCGATAAAAAATCAGCAGGGACTGAATAAAGAAAATCATCAACCAGTAAAGGTCTGGAGACATTTTTAATTATAATCTGTTACTTTAAACAAAATTTAACACTTGAATAAAATACAAGTGTCTATGCATCCATGTTATACATTGGCTTTTTAAATAAAAAATATAATAAAAAAAATGGAAAATTTTTCCATTTTTACCCTATAATGCCAAATGTACCATATTTGATACATACGGTTTCT
>NW_015150795.1:711487-713832 GCF_000732505.1 Cyprinodon variegatus
CCTGGAGCCGGACGCTCCCCAGGGCTTTACCGTATTAACAGGAGAAGCAGCGCAAGTGATGTTTAGACACTGACGTCAGACAAAATGCAGTAATTTATAAATGTTTTAAATCAGATTGGGTCCGGATCTGGACCCTGGTCCGCTAATCCGTGACCTCTACTCTAGGTAAACACTCCCCATTATATGATGTGTCACTTTGTCACCATCATTATTTTAAGTAGACAATGATCAAACCTTTCTGAGTAAAGTTGGAGCACCCTGAAGCAACTGCATGACGCTAAAAGAAGTCTCAAAAAAAACCTAGAATGTCATTTATTAACACCTTCCTGCTTTTGTAAGAAAAGGACTCAACTTAAACTTTCAAAGCCGTAATTTATAAATGTTTAAAATCAGGTTGGGTCCGGATCCGGACCCTGGTCCGCCAATCTGTCACATCTGCCTTAAAGGAACAGATTTAACTGAAAATGATGATAGTCTTATTTATAATGTTCTTTCATACTTCTTTAAGAGGTATATAAAGGTTTTATTTTCCTTAACCATGTGATTGTGAAAGGCCATATAAGCATCAGGCCAGTTTACAATGTTCTTTATATCAAGTTCCAATAAGTCTATTAGAGAGAAGCGAGTCAACAGCAGGCCTGTCTCTGATTGGACGGAGCAAACTGACAAAGCCACTGTGAAAAGAAAGGGATCCTGGCAGCGCAGTGACTCCCCTATTCTCCCTCTGGCATCCTCTGAAACTTTAATGAGCTCAAGCTGAATCTGATCTGGCCTCCTTTACTCTAGATTTTTACCTTCAGCAAACTAACAGGCCATAGCTACAACTATTCATTTATTTTCTTAAATAATACCTCCACAGATATAATAAAAGTTTTAATTTAACAAAAAATATTGTTGCATGTATTCTGAGTTGTAAAGTGGTAAATTAAATGTTTGTTTAGCATTAGCTTTAGTTGACCTGTTAAGTGGTTGAGAGCGGAAAAGTGCGCCACTTACTGGCCGGGAGGAGTTAAACTATTGGATATAAATCCGATCTAAAAAACAAATAGAACCCAATGAGACAGACTGAATCTTTTATCAAACTTACCAAAGAGCTAAATATTGCTTATTGACCAACTAGCAGGAAAAAAAGGAGAGGAAGATTGTACATTAGATGGTCTGACAGGAAACTGTGAGCAGGCAGAAAGTGCCAGGAGACATCGGTGGCAGGTGACACAGAAATTGTAACACTTGAGCGAACACTTAAATGGATAAAAGGAGTTCTAAAAAAAAAAAAAAAAAGAGAAAAGCTAAAAGCCTCCATCAGTTTCAACAAGACATTGGTACCCAAAACACAGTGTGTCAGCATCTTTAAACACCGGGAAGAAGAGGAGATGACAAAATCATTTTGACAGCCAGTTCACATGTAACATCTCCGATTCATCCACCTTGGGGAGTTGCTGGGCAGTTTCCCCCTCGCTGCTGGGAGGGGGAACGCCAAGGCCCCCGCGTGTTCCAGCAGAGTTATCCAGGACATCCTCTGCTTATTGATCAGATTATGACAGGGTGACAGTCTCTACAGCCTGCAGATACAGCCGGCCAGCAGCGGTTATCTGTGTCTGTAGAGGTGTCTGCTCTGTGCGTATTGATCGGGAACAACTTGACATTGGGAAGAAATTCCGATTTACAAAAGGTTGAGCAGGCGTCGGTGGAGTCTGCACGTGGATCCATGTGGGGGCAGCCCCCCTGACATCAGACAGACGCTGCAGCGTCCAGCCTTTGTGTCACCTTGGGAGCTTTCAGCTCAAAGTACACCAGTAGATAAAGCAGCTTTGCAGCATGTTGAGAGACGTGAAAAGAACTGGGCTACATTACCTCTGCAGCCTTTGCCAGAGTACAAACAGATGTTCACTCAGGCCGCACCGCCATAAGGCCCCTCCCTGTGACTGGTTGCCACAGGGGCAAAGCTTTTACAAAAAGGGGCCAGGGTTCACGATTCTCCCTGGTGAGCCCGCCGTGTCCATTAGCTCTTAGTTCAAAGGGGTACCTTTCCCCTCTTTAAGATATTCACCCTTCTACGCTACTTCCACTGGAGAAACAAAAGACTAAACACGCAAAATGCTGATTACTATCCTGACATTTGGAGATCATGTCCACCAATAAGGTAACCAATAAAAACAAAATAACCTGAACTTAAGTGATTAAAGTCGTAGGGAAGTCATATTTAAATGTCAAATCATTCTGGCTTAAACATGCATATAAATGTACTCTTTATAAGATGATATTGTCCCAAAATTTAGAAAATTTCAATTAAAAAAAATCCTTAAAATCTGTATTTTTTTTTTTTCGTTATCTTATGCAGACTA
>NW_015150795.1:716082-717673 GCF_000732505.1 Cyprinodon variegatus
GCTGATATTCATCGACACCTTTCTTTATAGATGTTGGAGCTTTGTCTGTTTTTCACAGTAGTCCTGTTTCTCTAACTGTGACTGTCTGGATGTGCTCTCTTCATCCTCTGACATGGGAGCTGGCTCGAAGCTTGTCTTCCCGGCTGTATGTTTCCTGGACGGGGCCGCCTGTGGAGCTGCTTCTGTCTCCTTGAACCCCAGTGGGCCTCAGCAGATGGCCGCTCACACTGAGCCTGGTTCTGCTGGAGGTTTCTTCCTGTTAAAAGGGAGTTTTTCTCTCCACTGTTGCTACAAGCATGCTTGGTGTGAGGGATTGCTTTTGATACAATGAGTCAATGCAATCAGCTGGTTTTCCTTATATAGAAAACTTTTAACCAATCTGACTGGATGATCTGGTTGTGTTAAAGATATATTAAAGTGTATGCACCTTGAAGCTTTTTCTCTCCGTTTTTTTCCTGAAAAGAGTTCACTCGGGACAAACTCTTTAAATAACACTTCATAACGTATATGTTTTAGATAACCATGAGACATGACAACAGAATTTATTTGTCATAAATGTACATTTGGAAAATGATTTCCATGGGAACAAACTTCTCTCAAAATATATGTTTACAATTTTTGTATATCCATCTGGAAAATTTAATTAAAAATAATAAATAAATAAAAAATATATGTTTACTCTGAAATATAGTTTTTTTTTTGCAATCAGAGTAAAAATATTTTTTCTCAGAAATAAATCTCTATCTCAAAAATTGTTTTCACTCTGATTGCAAGTATTTGCTCTCTATTCAGGATTTTTCTCTTAATGTGAAAAACTGTTGTTGTTTTATTTTGGAAATTTGAAAGATGGAAAAAAAATCTAAAATGATAGAACTCCACAGCTGCATTGTACAAAGTTTCGCAGCAATTTGAGATCAATTGAAGCAAAACTGAGACTTTGAGTTGCGACTCACAGAACACCGTTAACGCTTTCGTACGCAACAATTAGAAGAGGTGTAACCTTTTTTTGTAATTGTAAAACCTCTATTTTATTTCTCACTGCAACTTCAAATCCACAGTTACAATAAAAAAAAATACTTATTATTCAAATTTACCTTCACAGAAATGTTGAACAAATGAATGTTTACTTCCTTTTCCCTACATTAACTGTGGAAAGTAAATTGTATATTTTTGCCATGGTGGATGGTCAGGGCCTTTAAGGCTGGCCTAAAATCAATCAGAAACACCTACATTAATAACCTAAATTTTAAAATGTGTTCTGTCCATCTATAATAATTTATTTCAAACAATTCATTCTCTTAATTTTGTAGCGATTCTCTTGGCTGCGCTGCTTCCATTATATTTATGTGGTTGCTATATTTTTCATCCAGTCAGATTTCAGCCTTAATGTGTTGCTATGTCAACCAAATCTGCCCAGGGCCTTTGAATCAGCAGTCTGGTGACATCATCTTCAAATCTACCGGTAAATTGTTTTTGATGTAGAGAACCACATTCTTTCAGTTTGGTTTATAGACATTTTCCTGAATCACTTTTTTTAATAAAACACTTATATTGGCAGTTTTTTTTCTTTTTCCTCTTTTTTATGGCTTAA
>NW_015150795.1:719898-722478 GCF_000732505.1 Cyprinodon variegatus
GTGATGTTTAGACACTGCTGTAGGAACAACATGCGGTAATTTATAAATGTTTTAAATCAGGTTGGGTCCGGATCTGGACCCTGGTCCGCTAATCCGTGACCTCTACTCTAGGTCAACACTCCCCATTATATGATGTGTCACTTTGTCACCATCATTTTCTTAAATAGACAATGATCAAACCTTTCTGAGTAAAGTTGGAGCACCCTGAAGCAACTGCATGACGCTAAAAGAAGTCTCAAAAAACCCCTAGAATGTCATTTATTAACACCTTCCTGCTTTTGTAAGAAAAGGACTCAACTTAAACTTTCAAAGCGGGGTGGAATGAGTAAACTTTTGCTTTCTAAGAAAACCATGAAGCCAAGAAAGGTTCTCTCTGCAACCTTTCAAATCCCTAGAGACCAGGACTCCTGGAATATATCTTTTAACAGATAAGTCAAAAACATAATTATCTGGACACCAGAAAAGGAGAGAACATATTTGCCATAAAACAAACACGATATTCAAGGAATAGAATCAGATAACAGCAGTGAAACATGGAGGTGGAAGTGTCATGGTTTACTGCTCATTATCATAAAATCTAAATCTATCATCAACCCAGAGTGACTTGAAATGTGCAGCAGTTGGAGGAAAACATCCCACCCCCTTAAGGTCAGGGGGTCAAGCTTTCCTCATGCTGATGTCAGAAACTGCTACTGGCGACAAGAAGGGAATGAAATATCAGAGATGGTACCAGCAGCCAAATATCACAGAATCAAATGTTCTTTCTTTGATAATTGTAATGAAGTTTAATTAAATTCCAAATATGTATTTATTATAAACTACCTTTGTTATCCACCCAGTTGGAATTGAATCAGCTAACAATGGTAATGATATTATTGCCCATATAGTAATATTGGTATAATTATTACTGTTAGATGATGTTTATATTAGTTATAATAAAAATTTATAATTTATAGAAAGCTATCACACATCCTTCCATCCAGCCGCTGTTACAATCACTGCTCCAAACAGGCCCAATAAATGTTTACATCTGTTTGTTTATTGGCTTTGATGTTTTTCTTTTTAGCTGATATTAACAGAGACTTTTTTATCAGCAAACATATTTTAACTACATCTAACTGAGTCTGATGTCGCTCAAAAGAGGAGCTGCCAATACAGAAATAAAGCTTCTTCTAAGCTTCCTCATTCAATGAAGTCTTATTTTTATCCACAAGTATACAGACGTGTTTCACACATTTGCTGCAGGTGTCTGGTTTTTATTTATATCATTTTTTGTTAGTTATGCTATTTAAAAAAAATCTGGTGTTCCAGTTTTGCCCTTATTGTTCCGACTTCTTGTCTTGTTGATTTTATTTTAGTTTGCAATTTTCTTGTCTTCCATTAGCATTTAAATTCCTTTTGGGAAACTTTTGGACAAAAAGTTTATTGTTCTAAATATTCTGAAATATAGATAAAACACACCTTAAATTTCATATCATTTTAATGACATTTTTAACAAAAGTATGTTTTTTTTAACAGATAAAGCAGATGAAGTTTTCCTTCTTAGATGAAAAATGCATTATAAGATGTTTTAATAGTCAAATATAACTATTGGAAAAGTAGAATTAAAAATCGAATTATAAAAGAGCCTTTTTGTATAATTTTCTGCAATAAAAAAAATCCATTATCACATTAAACTGCTCAAAAATCAGAAAGTAATGATTGTGACCTGTGAGCTGGAAGCACGATGCGTGCTCGTGTTAGATGCTGTTTATTTGACTATTTCCTGTTCCCTGGAGCAGTGACAAAACAAAAACTCAGCAGCCTGTAATTAGGAACAACAAAATGCTTGACAAACATGGAGTGAGAGGCAGTGCGTGTCGTATTTGCTCTGTGGCTTTTGTCTACAGCTGTCATCAAACGGCAATAGAGAGCGGCAGATGTCGCCTAAATCCGACCGTTCAAACAGGCGTCTCCACCCATTCATCCCAAATCAGGACTTGAGCTGCTCCTTTGCTTACGCTGCCATGATGGAGCAGGAAGTCAGTGATTGTACTGCTGTCATTTAAGGCGCTCACATAGACATGCACAGAGGATCCAAACATTTCCAGCGTTTTTGTTACAGCCTCATGAGTCAAGGGGAAATGCATAAATGCTGCCTTAACCATCAAACAGTGATCAAAGATGGAGGGACTATATTCCAGCGTTTTTTTAATTGTCATTACATCATTGCAACGAAATTCAACATCCCCTTGGGGAGCAGTGGGCTGCCATTTGCAGGGCCTGGGGTCCGGTCTTTGCTTAGGGAGCCAGTGTGGCAGTCTGTGGGAGTGGGTTTCAAACTCACAACCTCAGGATTCCAAGCTCTATGCCCTAGGCCTTCCTTCCACCACATGTGCAGCCAAATTCTAGTTTCAGCAAGAATGCAAAAGATAGACATTTGATATTACAAGGTAGAATGCTGCCTCCAAATAAAGACAATCTAAAGGCCTTTCATCAGACAGAAACAAGAGCGGAAATTTATTTTAAAGACACATTGCACAGGGGATGGAACACAAACGATAAATCAAAAGTTGTTCAGCCTCCTTGAATAGAAGAGGA
>NW_015150795.1:723218-730289 GCF_000732505.1 Cyprinodon variegatus
ACAGTTTAAAGCAAAGTTTAGTTTGAAAAGAATGAGGAAGGATTGAAAAGCATGTTAACACGGTAATGTAGGCTGGAGTTCATTATCTGACGCATGCAGAAACACACCAGGAACCTGGAAACTTACTGAATTACAAAAAACATTTAAAAAACAAACATGTTTCATTGATATATATGCAAAAATGAATATTAGAAACTATATTTATCAAACATTATACTGGGCAAGTAAAAATTGTTTCTGGGCAAATGAAATGTGAAAGTCACTGGCCCGAAGGGCAAAAAATCCTTAACGTTAATCCCTGGCACCTCAATCCACTTCTAAAAATAGCTTTTTTATTCTTTTCTTTTTTACCTGTAGCACTTTGAGATCTTTTGATGGAAAGTGCAGTATAAATTAAATGTATTATTATTATTATTATTAACCATAGAAAAGCCAGTTTCAGTTCCAGGTCCATTTGTGTTTACAATCTTTTCGATAGAGGGGAACGCTGAATATCAGTTTTAAGGATTCCGTATCATTATTGAAGGATTTTAGCGTTACATCTTGATTAGACCGCTCACCCAAATCAACTCCTCTGGTCTGAAACCGACGGAGTCTTTCTAGGGTCCCTGTCCTGCTTTTTATCAAATCTGACCTGCATTCCTGCCACAGCTGAAGGAAACATCCCCACACCATGATGCTGCCATCCCTATGCTTCACTATGGGGGCTAATGTGTGTAGTGCTATGCTACGTTAGCTGTCCTCAATACTGTTTAGCAGGTAATCCAGATTGTTAAGTTTTGATCTAATCTGAGTTTACTATTTTTCTTATTTCATTGTGTCTTCTAATCCTGATTTTATGAGAGATTTCTACCCTGTTAACAGCGTCTCCCATCTGAGCTCTGGATCTGATTACTGCTCTCTATGCCCAAGCGGGTCAGTTTAGGTGGACATGCCTTCATGGGTTTGCACTTATGCCCTCCAGTGGCGGAGCAGGACAGCTTTCATACAGCTGTCCAGTTCAGGGTCAGGAAAATGAACCTGCAAAACATCCATGTATTCCAGATAAATCACTGAAAAAAAGACAAGATTTTCTGAAATCTCTCAATAATAAATATTTGCACATATTTTCACATCCATGCTGTCTAAATTAAAGGTACAGGGGACGATCTTTTGCTCTTAGATCACCAATCTATTGGTTGTTTATGTATCCAATTAACTTTGTTTTTAGTCATCGAGGGATTGCCTTCGAGTCAATGAGTCGATGCGATCAACTGGTTTTCCTTAGATAGAAAACTTTGAATCAGTCTGACTGGATGATCTGGTGAACTGAGATGACGTGTGTTGTGAATTGGCGCTATAGAATTAAACTAAATTGAACTGAATTTATTGTATCTCCATTGCTCTTACTGTATACTTTAAAAAGGGCTGATAGAAGCAAACAGTCCCAATAGTTTAAAACAAGAGGGGGACGGCCTCAGAAGAAAGAAATAAGACCAGAGTGTGTTTAGGAGATTCTTTAACGCNAACTGAATTTATTGTATCTCCATTGCTCTTACTGTATACTTTAAAAAGGGCTGATAGAAGCAAACAGTCCCAGTAGTTTAAAACAAGAGGGGGACGGCCTCAGAAGAAAGAAATAAGACCAGAGTGTGTTTAGGAGATTCTTTAACGCAATGGTGGAAGACAGAGTGGATGGCGTTTGCTATAAGCACTTATGCCCAAAAAAAAAGAACATGACCGTTTCTTACCTACACACTTTTTAGAAAAAAATCCGTTCTACATGTGATTAATTATAGTTCTGCATAAAATTAAGATCTACGTAAATAAATTAATGCATCCAATATATACATTTAGCTGTTATGTATCAAAGACGACTCCTAAATGACTCACAGAGACACACACATCCCCTTCTCCTCCATAAAACATGAAATCTAGTTTTTCAAAAAAAAAAATAAAATAAATCCACTGGACTTTGTGTCCAAGTTTGAAGACGTTGCTCTTCCCATCCAGAAATTTTTTTCAATTCAAAATGTCAGAAATAGCGCTCTGTCTCTGAAAGGGAGGTCATTAAAGGGAATTGTTGGCCTGGCTGAATAGGCGAGGTCTTCTGTTCCTCTGTAAAGGGGTTGGGGTTAAGATGATAGCGGGAAGGAATCAACTCAATTGCTGTATTATAGGTTTTTGAAAGCTGAAAAGTTTTGCTTTTTAGCGTTTCAATTGCAAGTTTTCAAAGCCTGGCCTGGCTGAAATCAGAGTCCACCCCCTCTGTTTTCCGCTTTCAAACACCTACAATGCAGCAATAGAGTTCTTTATTTGTGTATTTTTGTTGTGAGTTTATCTTTAAATTCAGAACAACTAAAATGTCAAATAGTTAGGTCCTTCCACTGGATGGTATTAGTACTGCCACCCTCTAGTTTAGGGCGAACTGCTTGTTTTTGAGGTGGCAAATCCATGGCCACCCTTGGCCCCCCTTCTAGCTCCGCCCCTGATGTCACCCTTATCCTCTTGGACAGAGCAAAAAGCAATTTTCTAAGTTTTAGTTTTCTAACCTAATTCGTCTGTTAATTTTCTCTAATTTTCTCCTCCTCCACCTGTTTAAGTTACTTCTTGGTCTTTGTTGTTCACTAATGTTTCTCAAAAACCTCTAAAAGTCTTTATACAACTGATGGATTTATACTGAAATAACTAAGTAATAAATTATACTTATAATTATGTATAAATTATTACTTATTAATTATGTTTAAGCAATGATTCTAATAAAAATGACATTGCATTTAAAATGATTTATTCCTTATGTTTGTAAAAGAAGAAAATGTTAAAAGTTGCTAAAATTACGGAGACTTGTGCAAGTTAGATAACTTAGTTATATAACCTTAGAAGGAAATCAATACTTAGTTTTGTTTTAGTGGAATCCAGATTAAAGTGTTTTAATCACACATAAAGTAATTGTTAAAACACACGTATTTAATTTCCTCCACATTAGAATCAAATTTAAATAAGAAATGACATTTTATATTCTTAGCTCCTATAAAGCACCTTTTCTTTTATTTAACCTTTGGTTTGTTTTCATTTCTTTTTTATCACACATGGCATAAAAAACACCCATAAAGGTCAGTTGCAGGTGATACGGTGTCTGGGCCGACACTGCTTAACTGTTTGTCACAATCTTACTTCACATTGATAAGTTTAAAAAAAAAAGAAAAAAAAGAAGCAGGCATCGTGTTAAAAGATATGGAACAACTGATATTTATGCATTTACCAAGATTTTACATTTATACTTCATCTTAGAGACGGATAAAATGCAAACTAACTTCTATTTCGGTCTCAGAAAATGCAGATGAACCTGAAGCGGCACATCCCCACCTACACAACAGGAAACGACCTTCTGTGAGGACGCTTTGGGACAGAGTTAGCTGGTTTACAGCATAAGGACTTTGATGATTTATTTTTAATATAAAGTGATTGAAGGGCCGCTCCTGCCTTCCGTATTTTCCATGTCTGAGTGTTCAGTGGAGTCTAGCTCCACGTCTCTGTCCTGCTTTAATCCTATTAGCTGGGAAGCACAAAGGGTAGATAAGAGGTTTATGTTTGTGTCGCTCACACTGAATGTTTTCTCTCTCCCTCGAGACACTAGAAAAGCTATATATTTGATCATTTGGAAAACCACCACTACACCTACTACATCTGGTGTAGATATCTTGAGAACAGGATTGGCTGAGAGGAAACACTGATGATGAATGAAGATAAAGTGTATGAGATCATCCGGAGATGGGTAAGTCCACCCTGACAATCTGAGCTGAGCTAATCATATTCCTAACAATAACGCATGGGCTTACCATCCCATCGCTGATTTAGAGAGCTGATTTACTAAATTAAAACACCAAAAATAACAAAAACTGATTAAAAAAACTAAACAAAAAAGCATATATTGTCTCCATCCTTTTGACTCAAGAATTAAAAGGAATTTCCTTTTTATAAATTAAGTAAAGCATTGAGAAAAAATATTAGCAATCTCTCAAATGTTTTATTTTTTTATTTGGTACACCTACATGTTTCTGATGAGTTCAACTGAGTTTATTTCTTTAGCTTAAATTCACAGCACCTGTCAGCTCAAGGAACTTTCCAGAGACAAATCGATCAGATGAAAGGTTGCTGCTGATTCACTCCTCCTGCATCAGCATGTGGAGAATGTAGATATTCTCTTGCATTTTGTCGTTTAGTCTACAGCAATCGCTCACAGTGAGCATGCATGAGGCGACAGTGGAGAGGAAGAACTTCCTTTTAACACAAAGAAAGCTCCATTAGAACCAGAACCAGGGTCGGTGTGAGCGGCCTTCTGCTGAGGAAGACTGGGGATTTGAGAAGACAGAAGCAGACATAGAAAAGGAACATAGAGGCACAGATCTATGATCATAAAACAAATGGAAAAAAATGGAAAATGTAAAAATGTCTTTATTATAATAAAAAAAAAAGGTTAGAAACGGAATTCACCCCTAAATCTAAAAATCATTTAGAGGCAACAGCTTCCATGAGAGTTTTGATATATCTGGAAATGAGTTTTTTACTTCCTTTCAGAGGAACTTGTTTTGGCCCAGTTTGTTTTACAGACATCATTTCTATTGTGATTGTATGCTTGAGTATGAACAGGGTGTATAAGGTTGGGTAAAAACCACTTCAGCCAGCATTTTGATATTATATCAGATTAGTAGTCAAACATGGTGGAGGTGGTGTGATGGTCTGGGGCTGTTTTAAGTCTATAAGGACCTGGAAACTTGGTTTCACTGATGAATCCCTGATTTCTCTTCCTAGATCAGATTTCTTAAACTTTTCAGCTTCTGAGCCAGAAAATCTTGCCAGAGTTGCCTCATGAACCAAATTACTGGTTTACTTTGAAAGATTTCTGTAAAATCAATTAACCAACATTACAAACAGCATCAACAACCAAAGTGGTTGGTTGTGTCTTTTCTAAGTTATGCTTTTATGCACTTTAGCATCAATCTTTATTGTTTAGTTTAACTTCTGTAGTGGATCTTAACACTTAATACAGTTTGATCAAGAACCCCAAAAGGGTCCAGACCTCAACTTTAGGGAACTCTAGAAGTGCCTCAGCGGCAACAATTTTTGTTTATCCTCAATCGTTTATGAACGTGATTAACAGCACGACGATTTAAAGCTTTCCAACTTCTGATTGGCCTTAAATACGGGAAGATTTCAAGTTCTGTTTAAAGTCTGACTTAAATCCAGCTGAGATTACCTCAAACTTCAGCTAATGATGAAATGGTTTGCGTAAAGATTTACCACCTTTCTTTAGATTTAGGAGGTTGTTTGGATCCTATTTTCCTGTAAAAAAATATATGAAAATTGACATGCAGTTGAACATAGGAGTTTGTTTAAAATAAAATCCAAATAGGACAGAATCTATGAGGGGAAAACACTTTTTCACAGTGCGTATTCAGCAGTGATAACCCCCCACGCTGTCATTTCAGCGCAACACTCCAGAAGAAGATTTAAAGCCGGAGGATTTCCAGCAGTTCAGGGACATCGGAGCGGCTTGTCTCAGAGGGGGGGACAGCAAACAGCTGCTGAAATTTGTCCAGGATGAGAAAAACCAGGTAAGCTGACTAAAAAAGAGGCAGACTGAGGGTCCGGGTTGTGTTCTCCCACCCTGCAGATCTGAAGTGACGGCGGATCGACTGCGTTAATCTGTCGGACAGCACTAAAAGCACATCCGCTCCATCCAGCTATGTTAAACATGGAGATGCAGCTGTTACTTGGTGCCTGCTGGCCTTTTGAGCTGAAGGTGTGGAGGGAAACAAGCAGATATTCAGTCAGATTTCTCGCTCCACTGCTAACACCCATCAACGTGGTGCTCCTCTAAGTGCCCTTGGTTGTCCCATCTCTCCACACTTCATGCAGCTGTGTTAACCCTACTTAAAGAAACACTCCCTACCATCACCTCCTTTGAAGGCTGACTGCATTGAAGCGCTGAAATGATTGAATATGAAAAGAAAAGCCAGTTTTACAGACAGTGTTTTAATCTGAGGTGCAGCGTGAGGTTTTAGCCACAGAGCAGCGTCTGTATGATTTTCCTCTGAAACCAGTCGATCTTACCTCATTATTTTAGAATAAAAATCATCTAAAGTATTCCAGAACATTTTCTTAGACACAATGTAAACCCCAACCTTGAAATTCTTTATATTTAGGTCAGTGCAACATATTGTTTTTTTGAGTGCAGGTGTGTGAAGCTGAAACCTTTGGATTAAACTGAACTATTGGTGTAACAGTTAAATAAAGATTAAAAACCTTTTTTAAGAACATTTAAGCATGGTTGATTATTTGACTGAAGGATGTATCTAACGCTGCAAAGCCGTTACTGAAGTTAAAATGTTACAATCAGATTTTCGCAGAAGAAAAATTTCAATCTAACTGAATAATTAATGCACCATAAAGCTGTTTGTTGATGGACAAAAAAAAAAGAAAAACAAGAGAAAAGAAACATTTATGATTCTTCTCAGCTTAAGAAATACATTTTCATCATGATAGACATTTATAGTGGTTTAAAGTGCATTAAAATAAACTGACATCAAAGCTCTTAGTATTGCTGTTTTTATGGAAATGATTGCACAAGTCTCCGTAATCTCAGCAACTTTTAACATTTTCTTCTTTTACAAGCATAAGGAATGAATCATTTTAATTACAATGTCATTTTTATTACAATCATTACTTAAACATAATGAATAAGTAATGATTTATACTTAATTATATGTATCATTTATTACTTAAGTCTGGGAAAAAAAGAGGTATGAAGAAGCGAAACTTAACTCTTCTGCAATTAAATGTTGCTATAACTTTGTGAAATTTAGTGAAGTCACTTTTAGACTGGGACACGCTGACCTGGCTCTGTTAGAAGAACAAATAAAAGTTAGATTCAAACTTGCTTTATGAACTTACATTACCCCGGTTAAGATCAATCAGTGGTCTCCTGATGTGCCGACACATGTGTTAAAGGAATAGTACACCCAAAACATGATTAGCCTTCATTTTCTACTCACCCCCATGCTGAACAACACTCTGGAGTACTTTTTTGAT
>NW_015150795.1:732582-734335 GCF_000732505.1 Cyprinodon variegatus
AAAAAAAAAAACAGTGTTCCCCTTTAAGGGTCTTGCTCAGGGACCCAGAGTGTCAGTCTGTGGGGATCGAACCGGATACTTGCAACCTTCTCAGAGCACAGAGCGCCCTCCTCTAACCACTTTGCCAACTCTTACACTCATGAGTCTATATTACTTTCTAAGTCTATTAATTGAACAAATAAATTAATTTGTGCCGATATAAACATGCTTATGAACATTCACACATGCCTACACATGTCTCCATTATTACTCATATCCCACAAGACCACAACCTTTACAAAATATGAGTACACCCACCCTCAGTAACCAATTCCATTCAATTCAGTTTATTAATATATCTCCAATTCACAACACGCGTCATCTCAAAGCACTTTACAGTTCAACCAGATCATCCAATCAAATTGAATCAATGTTTTCTATCTACAGGAAACCAACTGATTGCATCGACTCTTTAATTCTTCAGCTATTTCTCACACTAAGCATGCTTGTAGCGACAGTGGAGAGGAAAAACTTCCTTTTAACAGGAAGAAACCTCCAGCAGAACCAGGCTCAGTGTGAGCGGCCATCTGCTGAGGCCCACTGGGGTTCAAGGAGACAGAAGTTGTTTTAAACCAAGAGAATTCATTGATGTTCACCGCCAGGTTTCCATTTTAAATCTTTTTAAGAAAAACATTTTTCCTAAACAGTCTCATACTTGAACATTGCTTTAAGTCAACATAGTTTTTTTCAGCCTTTGAAACCTCTTATTAAAATACTCTTTTTGTCTGCTTGATCACATTAGGTTTTTACATTTTTATGATCTAATCTCCCTCTTTCTCTCAACAAATAGTTTTCGTTTTTCTGTTTGTTTCTTGCTCTATAAATTAATTGTGAGGCTTAAAAAAATCTGCCAGATCAGAGAATTTAAACAAGCAGGAATGAATGAATAATGGATTATTGTGGTCATAATAGTCAGCTTGATCAATTATCCCGATGGCTCTTTTCTGCATGCACTTTTAATGATGTCCTATAGATGTTACCTCAGACTTCAACATAGCTCAGATATGGTAAAAAATCATTAAATAATAAAGAATACGTTATTCTTTATCATTCAGAAAATGTTTTGTTTTACTAAGAATTGCGATGCTTCTATATAATTTATTCTGGACATGATGAGACTCTTCCAGCAGATCTTTTAGTCAATAATTACACCTAATAATTATATTTAATTAACTTGTTCTGACTTTACCCCAAATATTTTGACTTTCCCATTTCTTTTAGAATTTGGAAATAAGATGAATTAAGTTTTTTCCAGCTTCAAGGATAATTTGATATTGTCAAACTTTCTTTGTAGCTCATTCATCTCTGATGTGATTCCATCCAGGATCTTTATTTATTGGTGCATTTTATAATTTAATAGTAAAAATAATGTTTGAATCATAGATTAGAGCAAACATTTCAGCCTGTGACCATAAAAAATAACAAAGCAACAGTCTGGAGATCATCTAAAAATAAATATTCACTTACTTCCTTAACTCTGGTTTAAATTATATTGAATTTTAAGGAAAGGAACTTTTATTACTTATTTAATTCATAATTCAAATTTGCTTTTATTTTTAAGGACATTTAATTATTCAATTGGACATTTTACAATTTAATATTTTACATACATTTATAATTATTAAATCTGCTGCACTGCAAAAATGATCTAGAAATAAGTACAAATTTCTTAAATCAAGTGTAATTTGAGTAGGTAAATGAGATAGTTTGCCAA
>NW_015150795.1:735976-744860 GCF_000732505.1 Cyprinodon variegatus
CTAGACTAAAAATACTAATTCCATTGGCAAACTATCCCATTTACTTACTCAAGTTAATGGTAAGTACACTTAATTTAAGGCATTTTTTTCTCATTTTTAGATGGTTTTTTGCAGTGCAGATACTGGCCTTTGTAATAATAAGATAATTTAGAAATACAAGAATTTGAAAAATCTTATTTCAAGTGCAAGATATCTTAAAAAACTTAAATCTTATTTATCTGCACAGCTATGGAGCAAATACACTTTTAAGACGTTTTTACTGATTTTATCATTTTAAAGTAAAAAGAAAAAAAACAACCCTTCTTTGTTTTTGTTGTCTACAGCAGCCTCTGCTTCAGCTGCACATCTGTCTCTGTCTCAGCAGAAATGGCCAATATAGACACATAAAACCGTTTCCTAGGAACGGCTGTCAGTGAAAATAAAAAGCTTAAGTTTAAAGAAAGGCCTGCTGCAGTTCAGGGTAATTTAAACTAAATGAGATGCTCTGTTTTCTAGATTTGCAGCTCAGAAAGCCTGGTGGAGAGCTTCATTGGATTAATAGAAGACATGGACCCAGGTGCCATTTCTGAAACCATTTTAGCCGTTCTTCCACATCTTCAAACAGGTGTGTGAACGCATCACTGATTCACTTCTAACAACAAGAAAACACTTTAAGGTTTTTTTTCTAGCATGAAAGGTCCTGGTAAAATAAAGATGTCAAAGTGGATTCAGTTTGTGAAAGAAGGTTTGGTTTATCTCCATTAAAAACATGGTGTCTAGCGCCCCCTGCAGCACACACTGAAATAATGTTAAAGAAATTTCTGTTTAAATCCATTCTGCATAGCATCATTTAATAAATGGAAATCTTTTTTTTTTTTTTCAGTTCTCTTTCAGCTGGAGGAGAACCGAGCGGCCTGTTTGGGTTTGACTCTATCAGCCCTTCAGCAGCAGCTGTCCAGGCTGCCTGTTCCCTTCACCCTGCAGCAGGAGGAGGCTGATGAGCACGGCCTGTGCCACTGCTGCATCGCCCTGGCAATGTTTGCCAAGGCTTTTATAGACGACCTGAAGAGGAAGGAGGAAAACTGTCATCCCACTGCTGAAGAAGAAGCTATGAAGGCTGAAATCCTGAAGTTGTAGGTTTATGATTCACTCTCTTGTTGCTTAAAACACCACAATAGCAGCTTTAATGATGCATCTGGAAGAGTCTGATGTAAAGAGTTAGATTTTTCAGCTCTTTAAATCATTATTTATGGCGATGAACTTAGTATTTCAGTTTCAATAAAAAAAAAACATGCAATATTGCAAAAAGTATTTAAAATGTATACCTTAGTGATGATAGTACCAAAATAAGTTTTTGTTTTTTCAAACAGCTGCATGAGGAGCTTAAAGGAACCTTTACTTGAAGCTGAACTGAACCAAAATAAAAAATCTACTTTGTGGCTCTTTGCAGCAGAGATAATGGTAATAATAAAACTAGATCATATAAATCACACTTTTTTTAGGGGTTTCTCTTGTATATTTGTTCATGTTTTATAATTTGCATTTCAGGTCAGCCTACCTGCGATCAAAGAACCTATTCCAGGACTTCTGCTCTTCAGTTCTCTGAAAAAATTCCCCATGATTGATACCAGCCTGTCCAAGGAGTCACTGGCATGTCTGGCCTATCTGCTGTTTGTCCAGCTCATAACCATCGACATGTTTCCAGCTGTGTTCAGGTGAGACTCGGACCGTCATTGTGAAGGTTTTCCCACCTCTTAATAGAGTAAAAAAAAAAAAATTAACTCTTGCATTTGTTTCAGTCCTGTATTTATTCTTCAGTGCAACATGGATCACATCAACCAGCTCCTCAGCAGGTAGGCTATCAGTTAAATGAAAAGCTCATTATTAATTTTGAAAATGCAATAAAAAATGTTAATTAAATTTCTATTTTTGGCAGCAAAAAGGAATCCCATTTGCTGAAAGGACTGGTATGAACACCCATTATCCTAGATGGAAAAAATGACAGGAGACTCTATAGAAATGGAGGCAGAACACTTTAATTGTTTTTCATAATTTGTCTTAGGCATTGTTTTCCAAAAGTTTGGAGAAAGTGGAAGACGACAGCCTTCCTGTAGGTCTGCTAGACCTGAAAAGCTTCTATAATGCACCGCAGGTAAGACACAAGAAAGACCAACAACAGAAAACTGCTTTAAAAGAGATTGAAATAGTTTATGATCAATGCCTCTGATGTGGTTTTTCCTTAAGATGATATAATACAAAAAAAGTAATTTTTTGGTGGATTTTAATACGGATAAAAAGCTAAATTATAGAAAGCATTCATTATATTTCACCGTCTATTAAAGTTCCTTTTAAAAGTCCTTCAAAGAACGGCTTTAATATAGGTAAAACAAGTCGCTTAGTTTGTTTTTTTTCACGATTTGTTTTTGGTTTACAGCCCTTTAAACACAGATAAACATATTTAAAGGTATATAGTCATGTTTTATGTCTCTGCCAAAAAGGAAAAAATCCAGTTAATTCTGATCAAATAAGGCTATAAACTCTAATCCTCCCTCCTCATAGTGTTTTGATCGTCTATTTTGAGCCTAAATAGAACCTCAGCACCAGGTGCAGTGAGCTGAAATTAACACATGTGGCGCCATCTACTGGCAGTACTGCTGAACTGCTAGAAAGCCAGATGGTGACCATTGATGGAGCTACTAAATAAGTCCCGACTGAGCTATAATCCTGCCTGAAAACCAGCAGCTTGGAGGATAGGGGTTAAAAGCAGCGCTAACACCAGCAGCACTATCAACCAAGACATGTTCTCACATTTCTATCAACTTCGTTCACAGTGACATCAGCATCTTTGCCAGGGTCCGTTTCAATAAAGCAGGTTTAACACTCAGATTCAAATCTGAAACTCTGAATTGATCTAGCCTAAAGACGGGAACTCTGGGTTTTTGGTTCCAGAACAGCTGCTATGAATCCGTTCAAACAACTCTGAGTACGGTAGGTCCACTCAGAGTTTAGCAGCTGCATAACAAGTATGAAAAGACATTATCAGTGGAGCCCCGATTCATTTCAATTCAATTATACTTTTAATAATTTACCATGACAACAGGAAACAGGAAGAGCCAATTTCATCCCACTGGATCTAGAGATTTTAATGAAAAAATGAAATAAATTAATGTAGAGTGTTTTAATAGAGAAAAGGCGCTACAGCAGCAAAGAAGAGGAAGGTGGTGAAGGAGAAGAGTGTTTCTCTAATTAATGGAGACGTTTATATGAAGTGGTCTATGGCAGGCCATTTTCACATTTATTAAAAGCACTCTCGGTCCTTCCATTTGTAGATCACTAAAATAGGATTCTTCCTGATCTAAATCACTTTCCTAGTCGGAACTGAAATAATATAGTTTCTAAATAAAATTTTTGCAGCCGAAACTGAATATTAGAAGTTAAAAAAAATAAAACAAAAACTAATTCTAGTTGTAAGGATTAGGTTTTATATATCTAGAAACATTTACACATTTTAACCGGCAGTTTTGACATTTATCAGCTTGACTGATATGTATTTTATGATATCTGAAATACATTTTTTCATAGTCAATATACTGTAATACAAATGAGCAGTACAAAAGGAATATATATAATTAATTTCTAGACATCCAGAATGTTTATTCTAGATGTGGAGAATGTCATTTTGTTTGTAATGGTCATTTTGACAAGGAAAAAAGTTTTTCAGATATCAGAAATACATATTCAGTTATATTAATACGTTTCAAAACGGCTTGCCATAGACTGTTAACCACAATAACATTATGGGTCCAACTACACTCACCAGCCACTTTATTAGGTACACCTGTCCAACTGCTCGTTAACACTTAATTTCTAAGCAGCCAATCACTTGGCGGCAACTCAGTGCATTTAGGCATGTAGACATGGTCAAGACAATCTCCTGCAGTTCAAACCGAGCATCAGTATGGGGAAGAAAGGTGATTTGAGTGACTTTGAACGTGGCATGATTGTTGGTGCCAGAAGGGCTGGTCTGAGTATTTCAGAAACTGCTGATCTACTGGGATTTTCACGCACAACCATCTCTAGGGTTTACAGAGAATGGTCCGAAAAAGAAAAAACATCCAGTGAGCGGCAGTTCTGTGGGCGGAAATGCCTTGTTGATGCCAGAGGTCAGAGGAGAATGGCCAGACTGGTTGGAGCTGATAGAAGGGCAACAGTGACTCAAATAACCACCCGTTACAACCAAGGTGGGCAGAAGAGCATCTCTGAACGCACAGTACGTGGAACTTTGAGGCAGATGGGCTACAGCAGCAGAAGACCACACCGGGTGCCACTCCTTTCAGCTAAGAACAGGAAACTGAGGCTACAATTTGCACAAGCTCATGGAAATTGGACAATAGAAGATTGGAAAAACGTTGCCTGGTCTGATGAGTCTCGATTTCTGCTGCGACATTCGGATGGTAGGGTCAGAATTTGGCGTCTACAACATGAAAGCATGGATCCATCCTGCCTTGTATCAACGGTTCAGGCTGGTGGTGGTGGTGTCATGGTGTGGGGAATATTTTCTTGGCACTCTTTGGGCCCCTTGGTACCAATTGAGCATCGTTGCAACACCACAGCCTACCTGAGTATTGTTGCTGACCATGTCCATCCCTTTATGACCACAATGTACCCAACTTCTGATGGCTACTTTCAGCAGGATAATGCGCCATGTCATAAAGCTGGAATCATCTCAGACTGGTTTCTTGAACATGACAATGAGTTCACTGTACTCAAATGGCCTCCACAGTCACCAGATCTCAATCCAATAGAGCATCTTTGGGATGTGGTGGAACGGGAGATTCGCATCATGGATGTGCAGCCGACAAATCTGCGGCAACTGTGTGATGCCATCATGTCAATATGGACCAAACTCCCTGAGGAATGCTTCCAGCACCTTGTTGAATCTATGCCACCAAGAATTGAGGCAGTTCAGAAGGAAAAAGGGGGTCCAACCCGTTACTAGCATGGGGTACCTAATAAAGTGGCTGGTGAGTGTAGTTTACTGCTATATTGGTAGTAAATCAATGTAATCTATTTAGGTGTAATCACCTGGAATCAGTTTTTCCTTGCTAAAAAACAAGTTTTCTTCTTCAGGACTTGGTTCTGATGCTGTAATTGATACAATCATCAACATTTACATCAGGAAAAAAATGAAGAGATCATTTTAAAAATGCCTTTTGTATTTAAACCTGTAATCTCTGTTTGATGTTAGCATAGCTTAGATCAGTGGTTGAGCTCAGGATCTGCTGGGAGTTTTATAGATAATTATTATCAGTCATTATAATGTGATCCCTGAGGTGCATGAAGGGACAAAATGTATCATAAAATAAATAAATGTACCATATAATTTAGTTATAGTAAGTTATAAAATACATAATTGATTAGATAAAAGTATAATTAAATGATAAATAATACATTTAGAATGAATAAGTAATTAAATGTCTGTTAGAAAAATAAACGTATTTAAAAATTATTTACTTCACTGTAAAGAGAAAAAAATAATTATCTGTATTTTTAGGAGGGGGGGGGACTTTTATTTTTGGACTGATAAGTTTGGGAAACCCTGGATTAGATCAGCTGAAACATTTTAACAGGACAGAAAAGACTAAAATACTTTTTAAAGGACCGTTTCTTCACTTTTCTGGTGTTTGTCTCGTTTAAATTAGGGAAAAATATTTAAGGAAACAAAAAAATGTTTTCAGTGATCTAAATAATCTGTTCTGAAATGTGTAGAACCTGCGACGAGTTCTCACTGACTGCCCCTTTCAACATCTGGTAAGTAGTTCATGACGTGATAAATGAAAATCTGATCTGAGATCGTGTGAAAATAATTTAGTAATTTTATTTTTGTTTCTTCAGAGAGAATCAGGACTGAAAATATTCCAGCTTTTCATAAACAAACTCGACGTTGAAGCAAAGCATAAATTCTTCAGGTCAGAATTTAGGCGATTATTAAACCTAGATGAGAATTTAGCTTTTGTTTACCAATAAATGCATATTTCAGATATTTACCAACAGACCTGGTTTTTAAACCTGTTTGTTTTTATATTTGATGCTTAATCTGAATAAACACCATTGATCATCGCTCCCCTCCTTTGCAGGTGCATGTTAAAGACAAGCCACCATGCAGGCGTTGAAGGCTACATAGTGAAAAACATCAGGAATCAGGTCCATCTGTCTATAAAGGTGAGAATAAAGAACCTTTTTGGCATCTTAACAAAGCTGTTGTATTTTTATGAAAGAGAAAAACTCAGAAAACACACCTACATTATCTTCAATTGATCATCTAAACATACAATTAAAGGACCATTTCTGATCAAAGTTGAGATAAAGAGTCTCTTTTAGCAGCTGATCTGCACAGTGACCGCAGCCGTTCATTTCTCTAGCTAATTTCTAAGTCATGGAAATGTGGGTTCAGGTCTGCAGGCAGGTGGATTCACTCCAGGACCTTTATGGAGCCACTTTGGGGTCTTTGTTCTGCTGAAGTCTCAGCCAAGTTCCATCTGAAATGCTCTCACTAATGCAACCAGGTTTGGGATTAAAATCTCACCATCAGTGTCCCTGTTCATTTTCCCCTTAACACGGATCTGTCATTCAGCCCCAAAACATGATGCTTCCACCCCTGTGCTTCACAGTAGCAATAATTCAATTAAATTCAATTTATTTATATAGCACCAATTCACAAAACGTCATCTCAAGGCACTTTACAGTTCACCAGATAATACAGTTTTCTATCTAAGGATTGCTTGAAACAACAGTGGAGAGGAAAAACTCCCTTTTAACAGGAAGAAACCTCCAGCAGAACCAGGCTCAGTGTGAGCGGCCATCTGCTGAGGCCGACTGGGGTTCAAGGAGACAGAAGCAGAGATACAAAAAGTTAACTGTAAAAGGCGGCCCCGTCCAGGAAACACACAGCCAGGCAGACAAGCTCCGAGCCAGCTCCCATGTCAGAGGATGAAGAGAGCACATCCAGGTAGTCACAGTCAGAGAAACAGGACTACACTGGAAAACAAGCCGATCTCCAACATCTAGAAACAAAGGTGTTGATGGCAGCAGCACAGCTGATATTTCTTTCCAGGATGACGTCACACCCAAACAGGAACAGACCAGATGAAGCTACTATGAGAAAAAGCAGAGAGAGCAGAACGTTAGAGATTGAACTAACAGATTCTAGAGAGAATGAAGCAGAATGATGAAATAGGGGTCCCTGTGTCCTCCAGGTAGTGTTCAGCGTTCTTTTTCCTCCAAATATGAGTTAAAATTGTGCTAAAAAGTTCTATTTTGGTTTCATCTGACCACCTGATGTTCGGCCAATGCTGTTAGAGATCATCCATATGCTTCAGGCAGACGTGGACATGTTCGGTCCAAAGCAGGGGGACACGGCTGGTCCTGCAGGATGCGAATCCCTCTGGGTATATTGATGGCAGGCTTTGTTTCTTTGGTCCCGGCTCTCTGCAGCTCATTCATCACGTTCCTCCATCATGATCAGCAGGATCACTGCATCACTTTGGGAAATATTTTCTTCTAAATAGTCCCTCTGAAGTATTTTGGCTGATAAATCTGGATTGGTGACACATCGTATCCAGGCTGAGTACATCTGGATTATTAATCTGCTCCTGAGAAGATTCTCAATAAAGGTTGGAAAATCTGCCAGTGCAGGAAGAAAACTGAAATTCTGAAATAATTTCTCAAATCTCCTGTCCTCCTTCACTGGCAGATTAATTCAATGATTTTAAGTAGAATCTTTTCAGATGAAGATTAATAATCTAGCTGAGTATATCAATCTCAGAGGTCAGATTAAGCAACAATCCAGATCTTTTATGGAATCAAATCAGTTCCCTCCTTTGAAGACGACTTTTCTGCAGAAGCAGAAATGTTTGCAGCATATTGGAGAAAGAAATCCCTCATTATAAATAAAACTGATTTTTCCTGCAGAGGTCAGTTAGTTTATAATCCTAAATACATTCAATAAAAGAAAAATGATCCTTGGGGTTCACTGGTTCTTTTTTGCTAATTTTTAACCCAGTTAAAGGTTTAATCTGCCCAACCTCTCTGTGTCTGATGTTAGCTTTGAGCTAATAGCTCTGTATGTGTTACTCCTCTGCAGGCTGACGCCAACAGGTGGTTCCTGGGAGCAGAGCTGCTCCCGCTGCTTGATCTGGTGCTCAGTTTACCACAGGGAGCAGAGACGGATCTGCTCGCCAACATGGACAGGTGAGTGATACGCTCCGTTTTCTTTTCGCTGCTCAACCCCAAACACATCCGATAATCACCATCAGAAGAGGAGATCAGACTCAAACAGCAAAGTCTGTTTATGCACCAATAACTTTTATTTTCGCAAACTGACAACCAACGTTTAAATAGTTTTGAAATTTTTAGCGGTTTTTATTTTTATTTAGTTTTGAATCCTGATTTTTAATTCTAATTTAGTTAAAATAAATTTTTAGTATTTGTTAACTGGTTTATTTTAGGTTTTATTTTTTGAAAATGCTTAGTTTCACTATAGTACAGTTTTAGTCTTTCATTTTATATGAATAAAATAAATAAATAAATAATAGAAACAAAATTCCAGATTAAGACAGACTGCTGCAGCAACAAACAGATAACCTGACTGCTGTGCTGCCATCTGCTGGCGAAATGCGGTACAGTGAAGAACCAGAAATCAAACCTCATATTAATAAGGTTAAATAATAATTGGATTGTATTAATCTCACACAGGAGAATTTTACCTCTGCATTTAACCCGTCCCCTTGGGGAGCAGAGGGCTTCCATTGTGTGGCGCCTGAGAAGCAGTGTGGGGTTAACCTCTTACACCCTCAGGGGGTATAAATAAATTTCTGCCTGACAAAAACACACAAAAGTAAATCAC
>NW_015150795.1:745205-748936 GCF_000732505.1 Cyprinodon variegatus
GCAGCTGGACCCACCGGTGGGTCCGTAGGGTTCTAGGGGTTAAGGGTCTTGTTCGGGAACCCAGAGTGGAGGCTGTGGAGATCATACCAGATACTTGCAACCATCTCAGAACAAGAGTGCACTGCTCTAATCACTAGGCCATCACTCCCATCTAATGCATTATGCTCTTGACATGCAGATGCACACTCATGATACACACTTAAGATAAAGACGCAAGCGAAAACTAAGCACAGTCTCTCCTAAAGTTCAGTTTGTTTTAATTATGTTTGCACAGCTTCAGTTAGTTTTCGTTTCTTTTTGCAAGGTCTAGTTTTAATTAGTGTTGCACCGATACTGATACTAGTATCAGGCAGGGCCCCAATCCAGCACTAAAATGATCGGTATCGGCGAATACCAACAAATAGAGCACCTATACCATTTTGAGAGTCAAAAGTTTCTTCAACTATTGTCACCCTTTCCAGGTAAGCAATAAAAAATTCTACTAGATCCACTTTTTATTAGTCCTTTTTTCTGCGTCTCAAAGGTGGCAGCAGCTAGACAAAAACATGATGGCAATTATTTTACATCCAAGTAGTCAATTTCAAACAGATGGTATCAGTATCGGTCAATGCTGCACAGACAGGTATTGGGTATCAGTATTGGGGCCAAAAAATGGCATCAGTGCAACACTTGTTACTTCAGTTCATGAAAATGTTTTTTTTAATTCCAGTTCTTGACATTTTGTAAGTTTAACCTAATGATAATAACCTTGTTGACAACAATACGATCGCTGACGGGTGCAAATGCACAGAAACGACGAAACGGGATGGAAAAACGTGTGATGCAAACTCCAATAAAACACAAGAACAACAAGAAAAAAACATAAAAGAAAGGCACTGCAAACAAAACATGCTGCAGTCACTGAAAATAGAAACAAAATCCTAAAATTAATCAAAAGATGCAAACAAAATAAGATGCAACCACAGAAAGGAAATAATGCAATTAGGTAAAAATCAGAAACCTTGCTCCACTAAACAGAAATGCTGCATAACGCTGCTACAGGGAGTCAAACAAAGAACAAAGCTTGCCGAACCAGACGCTCCGTACAAACAGGAAGTCTAACTTTAATGCACAAGTTAAAAAAATAATAAAAATGTTAAAATACAAAAGGAGACATTTATCCTGTTTCATTTTCTATTCTTGTTTCAGTATTACAGAAAAACAGCACCTTATTGTAACATAAGTAACACTCTGATCTAACAGAGTTTGTTCTGAGTTTGGCTCCCTCTAGTGGTCTGGAGCATTTCTATTTTGTTGCAGTGAATTTGCTGCTGTTTTAACCATTTGTAACATCTCTTTCTGTGATTACAGCATTTGTTATTTGCAGTTGTTTTGATCGTCGGTTTTTGCTGCACCATATTTTGTTTTGCAGTTTTTTTTTCTGCAGAATTTGATTGCAAAACAAAATATGGTGCAGCAAAAACTGACAATCAAATGCTGCAGAATTTGATTGTCAGGTTTTGCTGCAGCATACTTTGTTTTGCAGTCTTTTTCTGCAGCATTTCTTTTGATCGTCAGTTTTTGCTGCAGCATATTTTGTTTTGCAGTCTTTTTCTGCAGCATTTGTTTTTGTCCTTGCATATTTTGCAGTTTGCAACACACATTTTCGCAGCTTGTTTCGTGGTTTGCAGGGCGTTTGCACCCGCTGGCCACCATACAACTGAAAGAAAGAAACCCGATTGTTTTGCTTTGTTTCTGTCTTTTTTAACCCAGAATGATGGAGAGTCTAAATCTTCTGCGCTATCTGCTTATGCAAGACAAGGAACTGAGGAGAAACGTGAGTCAGCTTCATTTGTTTAGTTTGATCCATGCAAAGAACAAAGAACAAATATAAACAGCTTTTTTAACTTTCAGGCTAACATGTGGGAGGACTTCTGCAGGATCAAAGATGACTACCTAAGAATGCTGAGAGTGAGCATCAGCATGTCGAGAGCATATTACTCTGCTGAGATGAAAGCACTGAAGGAGGATCAAAGGCTGAAAGCAAAAGGTTAAATTTAGCTGCTAAACAGACAGAAAGACAGAAACACTTCCCTTTATTTCTGTGTCTGTTCGTCCTGCAGAGGCTAAGGAGAAAGCTAAGTCTACCAGACTGTTAAGACCCATAACGGTGAAGCATGACAAACTCCCTCACATGTCTCCAGAGATCCAGCACCAGGTAGAGATTTCTGGTCTTTTAATCGAAGGTTTTAGAGAATAAACAGAAAAGCAAAGGTTGTTTTTGTGACTCAGGTGCTGCAGAGCGCTTTGGTGACATTCGACTTGATGGAAAGTCTCATCGTCCGGATTGACGAGATCACAGAGGAAAAGCTGGAGGAGCTTCACTGACACCGATCTGCTTGGGTTTTTGGCTGATAACAGAAAGCCTTCAGCGGTTCCAAATGTTTATTTAAGCTTTTGTTGAAATTATTTGACCAAACAGAGATGAAAACAGTTTGCATCTGTGCTACTTATGCTTCACGTAGCTTCGTGTACGAACTCTGGTGGCATGGATCATAACATGCCTTTCAGCATTTCCCACACAGGACTGGACTCGACGATGCGGGCCCGGGCCAAAGACATCCGCTCTCGGATTTTATCCACGTGCGGCTTGCTGGTGGCCTGCAGGAAGTTAATGTTCGTCTTTACTTCGAACTAAGAACAACAGAAAAGAATGACTGCTTTCCTAAATAATCAGTTACCTTGGCAACCGTCAGCATCGCTTTTGTTATCTGAGGAGCGTTTCGTACAGGAAGGACCTTCAGATTGCTGCCAAGAAATCTGAAAATAAAGTTTTCATCTTTCTTTATTCACTCGACTTGATTATGTATAGAACTGTTAGTGAAATGTTGTCTCTAAGTTATTCTGGGTCTCTAATAAAGGGAATGTTTCCATGCAAAGATGGCAGACATTGATAAGATGTACCTGTGCTGAATGTGAGCCAAAACCTTCAGCTCTTTGCTGCCATTAAAGGGAGAATAGAGAAGCAAAAAGCAGTTCCTGTGAACTTGGACAAACTTTTCAATCCGTTCATTCAATCCGGATTCCTGTAGAGGCTCTGGGACGTCTTTAGGATCCACCAGGAGAAACGCAGTCCCTAACGAATTAAAGGAAATTAAACTTCATACAGCAAAGAAAAGCTTTATTAATGATAACAAGATTTTAATCCCAACACTAAAAAGACTCATAACATGGGGAAGATTTAGGTTTACAGTTGTTTTCATTCAGGAAAGGAGTTTGTATCTGATAATAAACGGGAAATAAAGCTAAATCTATTTTTCTTAAAATACATGCATTAAAATGTTAAGTGAGACACTTTAACAATGGCATAAGACAGTTTAATTTGAAATATATAAAAAAAAGAGTTGCATTGTCTTATTTCAAGAGCATATCTATTTTAAGAGTAAAAATACTCATTCTGCCAGCAGATTATCTATTATTCACCTGCTCAAATTAAAGATAAATTCACTTAATTTAAGTAACTTTTACTTATTTTAGATCCATTTTGCAGTGTGTAAAAGCAGGATCATTATTACCATTTTAATTAAAACAATTTAGATAGTTTTAAAATTGTCTTTATTTAACATACTAGAATAAGCTTTTTTTTTTTTTTGCTTTCCTTCCCTTAAAGGAAAATTCCGGTTTTTAACACTTTTAGCCCATTTTCTGTAGTGTCCAGGATGAAATCGAATGATCGACACCAACATTTTGAC
>NW_015150795.1:749556-753731 GCF_000732505.1 Cyprinodon variegatus
TATATTCAAGTAAAAGTAACACATATTTGGTAAAAAGGCTGATGAAGCACTGAGTAACTTATAACATCTGATATTTAGATTGTGATGTTAAATTCTGGTATCTCCAAGAATCAAATACAACAATAAAAATAAAAGGAATTTAAAAATAATAATTCTAGTTAGAATAAACACTTTTCCAAAACAAGGTGTCTTTTTGACTTAAAACTTTTAAAATCAATAACTCCAGCGTCAAAATGTACATCTTACTGTACTGATGAACTTAACCTCCAAATATCATGATAGGTTCAAGCAAGCTTGGTGAAAAAAGTTCCTTTTGACATTAACTGTGTGTCTTTACCTGCACAAGTTTCTATTTTATTCACTAAATTTACTGAGGATGGAAGAGAAGTTAAACATTTTTGCAGTTTAATTAGTTAAAGTTAAAAGTAAATACTTTTTCTGTCCAGAAAATGACTCAAGTATAAGTTACTACCCACCTGTGATGAAACTAAAACATGGAGAAAAGCTGAGATGTACCTGAAAGAGGGAAAATGAAGGAACCAGCTTCAACGCTGTCAGAGAACCTGATCCTGTGCTGCTGTGCGCCCAGCGTCCTGCAGGTGTCGTGGTTCTGCCAAAACATTTCAGAAATTAAAGCCGTCGCTCGCGAAATGTCAAATCATGTCCTATGCTAGGTTAGCAAAACGGCTTGAATCGGCAGATTTTAACGTTCTTTCATAAAAGGGTTTGTTTTTTTTCGTTTAAAAATTTGTTTTTCGTTCAAATCATATTTACCTGGAGAGACGAGCTAATTATAATTGTAGTTTTCCACTGAGCAGTTGGTTCTCCGGAAGTAGCCATTTCTGATAGAGCCGGATTGATGACGTAATGTATAAAAACGACGACACAATCCGGTATGGCAAGTCATTTTGACATACAATCCAAGCTACCCACTAAAAAATATCCTGGGAATAAAAGAATTTATACTGGTAAAAACCTACTTAATAGTACAAATTGTTCTTAGGTGAATTGAAAGTTATAATTGTACCGATAAACCAGTTAATCCCCCTTTTTTTTTTTTATTAGCCGACCGATTAATCTCTCAAATATCTAGAAATAAATATCATTATTCAGAATCAAATCTAAATCACTAAACTTGGTTTCTCCCAAGACCAATGATATAATGTGTGTAATGGGTTTACATCAGTGATATGGAGAGAATTTAGCTTCATAAATGTGAAGAACAAATTTTATAAATGGAAATGCAAACACTTTTAATGTTTAAATTTGAAGAAAAAAATTATTCTGGTTTTATTTTTTAAATAATTCATACATTTTTTTTAAATATCCATAGATTTTCCAATGTAATTTTTTAATAAAACTTTGAGATTTTGTACTTTTTTTATTTTTTACAATTTGTTTCTCAGATTGCGTTTTATGAATTACATTATTTTCAAATGGCATTTTATATTATGTTCATATAAATGACCAGTTGATACGTTTTTGCTCCTCACTCCAGAGGAAAGCCCCGCCTCAGAGTTGTACAGAACGTGATCTGTAAAATGCATTTCCAAAGGAAGGCAATCTTTAAAACTCATACTGAAAATAAGAACTTTTTAACACCAAATAAAAAGATAAAAGAATGTAATAGAACTGATACAAAATTGAACACATGTTGAACACAACATAAACATTAAATATATGCAAAAATGTTTTCAAAGAAAAGAATTTTAAATCAAAATTAAAAAAAAAATAAAATAGGGGGGAAAAATGAAGTCTGAAAAAGCAAATTTACTTTCAAAACCTTTTTAAAGTTTTATTTCTGGATTGCATTTTTTTATATTTCAATTTACAAATGCAATATGTAATTGTGCTTCGTTTTTGGACCAAACTATTAAAATTGGCCAACTAGGAAATATTGTTTTAGTTATAGATCAGTAATCACAGGTAACTGTTCCTTTTAGACAAAAACTGTCAACAAACCATACACGTGTAATGTCTTTAGATGACCGCTAGATGTCGCTGAAGCGCCGTGTATAACCTTACCCGTTTGTTGACGTTCTTAGGTATGACAAAGTGACTATAAAAGAATGTTTTACAAAAAAAAAATAGCTTAAAGATGTTATAAAATTGATTTTTAACATTTAAAGGTTATATAAATAAAATGAATGTTGTACGAACTATCAAGTCACATTATAGCAATGATTCCCACATTATCTAAATGTCTGTTTTATCAAAGAAATAAAATAAAGGTATGATGGGATCTTTCATTTTGTTCCAGAAACACAAACCTTTATTTTACACTTAACAGAAGCCAAAAGGCTAATAGTATTTTTCTTTAAGAAACATCAATAAACCATATAAGACTATAAAGAAAGAAAATGCCTTAAATAAAAGACACTATTTCTGTCTTCAGTCTTTGTCTTTTAGTTTTTCCAAAGATGCGACAAATAAATAGTCCAATATACAAAAATATCTGCATGCATACCGGCCCGCTTGTGTCAGCAAAAAGTCTTTTAAAGGAATGTGAATGAAAGTGCAGTAAAGTCCAGAGAGTCCAGGAAATGATGTCAGGACATGGCGTCACAAATCAAATAAATAAAGACACAGTAAACATATGAGCTTAAACCAGCAGGTGGAGGGGAGGGGGGTCAGCTGGCTGTCCAGTGTGTCAGTGATGCGTCTCCAGCTCCACGATGGTCCACTCTCCCTGTGGGGAAGCAGCGTCTTCTGGAGAGAAGCTGGTCACCGTGATGCTGGTGGAGGAGTCCTCCAAAGGGGAGATAAGCTCCGCCCACCGTTTGAAACTCTCCTTCTCTGGCGACAGAAAAGCCTGCGTATCCAGGGAGTCCCGTGACAAGGACAGCGTCTGCTTGATGAGGTACTGAGCCAGGTTGAGCTCCTCGGGCACCGGGTTTATAACGCCCAGGTTGGACTCGTGCTCCGACAGGAGCTGCCTGAGTAACCCCCAGTCCCGCTCGGCAAAGTCGCCGCCTTTCTCCTCGTCCGTTTGACGTTTAACATCCCTGTCTTTATCCGAGCAGCGCTCAAACGCTTCTCCCACATCCATCTCATAAATGGGAGAGAGGACTTTGGATGGTCGCTGGTCATGTTTGCAGCTTTGATCCAGTCTGTCAAGACCATTGTCCCCTAAAAACAATTGACAATACTGCAAAATGACAAACTGGAACACTCTTCCACAGTTCTTACACCTCACAGATGACTAAGGGAGAGCTAAACAGGAACACAGGACGGATTTTACCCTTAATGCAACTGTTCCACTTTCAAAACAGGTGCGGTAGCAGCACTATGACGCTAATCCGGTTCATTCTCAGCTGCATGTGAAAGGGTAGACGGTTGCTTTAAAGGTAATGTACAGAGGAGTGTATTTCTGGATGCATCTCTTTATCCAGTTTGGAGAAGCAAAAGAAGTCATGCATTGCCAGCACAGGTGAACTTTGCATTTTTCTGAGCATTAACACTGATATGTTCTGAGGTTTATGCACAGGACTCCTAACAGGCAGAGCTAAAGAACAAATACCGTCACAAAAATGCAACTGCAAGCTGAAGACAACAAATGTCATGCTGCCATTTATTTTTTTTTTTTAAACATGTCTTCTTTTTCTGAACACTCACAATAAAGCAAATGGTTTCACCTGCTCACTATCTGATGCTCAGGGTAATATTTCACTTTTGCATGGAGGTGGAACCTCTGTAACAGTTCAGCAGGAGTTCTTAATGGGAATATGAAGTGGAAAAAAAGAGACACATGGCAGAACTGTAACAGCTGCTCTAGACACACATTACCTACTTCAAAATGGCTGCTCGCCTAAAATTACATGACTGAATATTAAAAAACAGTTTGCATAAACATCAGACATCTAGATCTCTACACACACATCTACTGGGTGTGACTAATGTACAATAAAAAAAAACAACATAAAGGATTGCACGGTAAAACACAAATTTAAAAAGTGACAACATGCATATGTGCCATGCAAAAAGAATAAAACAATAATAAAAATAAAATAAAAATCAGGAATGGGTATTTTTCTTAGCAGAATGGAAAGCAAAGAGATGCAAACCGATGTGGCGTCGGCTTTTCATACATTTGCACACAGTGGGACTCATACAGGAGTCAGTGGCTGTCAGTTCTCATCGATTTTGTGTTTTTAAACAAAAATGAAATAAAAACT
>NW_015150795.1:754555-759375 GCF_000732505.1 Cyprinodon variegatus
CAGTGGCCCTAATCCTCTTCCGTAGTCTTTTCTGTTTTCCCTTTCTGGGTTTTGTGCTTGAGTATGATCCTAAGGTTTACCAGTGCAGCTGTTTTAGCAGGGCTGCACTGACTGCTGCTGTGGCTGCTTTTGGATTTTTTCATAACCGTTGCTCTAAGATCATAGCACACCTTTAATATTTTGGTCCTATTTTATAAAAAAAAATAAATATAAGAATACCGATAAAACAATAAAAATGATTTAAAAACAAGAGGATGCACTCAAATAGAAATAAAAAGCTTAGAGCATTAAGAGAGGCTGATTTCTTTAGACGTTTCAGAGAAGATCTGTTCACATCTACGTATCGACTCATCGCCACTGACCCCAAATTAGGGAAATCGGGGGGGATTTTATTGTCAATTGGTTGGGAAAAAAAACCTAATTATTTTAAAACCATTTTACAAAAATAACAATTCCCATAGGAACAAATTTAATGCTTTTTATGGGACTTTTTAATGACTTTTTTGGTTTTAAAACATAGAAAATGCATGGATATTTATCAACAATTACATTGAAACTAAAATTTAATTTGATTTTGCTCTCTGGATTATAAAAGATCACAGACCGCTGGATTAGTATGTTGAGAGTTGAATTTGAGAAAAATCTGCTTTAAAGTTTATAATACATGAAACATTCGATTCTTATAATTGAATCAACAGAATTGCAGAATTTAAAGAAAAAAATGGGATTAAAGTAAGATTTGGACACTGGTGGATTAAATTAATCTTCCCATCATTTCCTGGTTGAAGTGAACCAAGAGAGAAAACTGATTCCTGAGGTTTCAGGCAGTAAAGTCAGAGACTTCAGAGTATTACACAGCTACAACACTACAGAGGACATCTTCTGTCAGATATGCTGATGTTCGTTAAGGATTTTCAACCACATAAAAAAATCACGGAACGTCTTTGAAGTACGCGTGCTGCATTTAATGTCGACTTTTGCAGAATAGTGCATGTTGATTAGGATCAATGGAGTTGAGTTCACAGCTCTGATGCGTTTCTGCACTTTTCTTTATATCTAAGGACCAAAATGCAAACAAAATGCTTTTGTTTGCACCAAACTAAGCGCCATAACGTGATTACATTTTAATCAGCCAACACAAGGCAACTTTTTATCTATTTATTTGCTGCAATAAATGAGCAGCTGTGGTTTAAAAGCAGCAGCTTCAGTTTTCTGTGAACATTTACAAAAATTCAGCGACAGTTTTCCTGTAGTGGTCAAATTTTTCAAATGTGTGCTAAACAGAAGTGAGGCGGTATTTATATATATATATATATATATATGCCAGGAGTTTGACAGGATGTGAAGAATATGAGATTCAGAGCTTTTTATTTACTTTATTCTTCAGAGAATAAAGTAACGTTAGAAATGTTATGAGCTGTAATATCAAAGAGTCCAATGAAAACAGAGAGCTAGCTAATGTTAGCCAAATGCTCTCTGGCTCAGACCTTATTTTGATTATAAAGGTTAAGGTACATTTTTTTTAAAAGAATTTTCTAAAATTTTGGTTATTTTTTCCTGTTGGACTGTTGAACCTTAAACTTGAACCAAACAGAGACTCTAGTAATGAAGCAAATATGAGCGGTTTTATTTCGGTTCAAAGCTAATGAGGTCACAGTGACGTCAGCACAAATAAAGCAACCCTGAATTCAATCATTAAATATATCCCGATTGCAGCGACAACAGGAATAACATTTTTCTCTGTATCTACATCAAAGTGCATCAGTTGATCTGTTCACAAGGCAGCTTCTATTTATTGTCATCCTGTAAAGTTTCATTTATCGCTGCCTAAATGCTCCCGGTTTAAGGTAGTTCAGCTGTTAAAATGCGAATGTTTTGGTTTTCTGCTTCCATGACACCAATTTCCAGGCTTAAATGGATCTTGATGCGGTTCTACGATGGAAGGCGAGATGAATGAAGAGATGATGTGTGTTTATGATTTAAAGTTTGAGGTTTTTCACTTCGCTATTAAGCTCCTTTATATGTTTTTCCTAGAAAACGGTCAGTTTGAAAATGAATCTTGAAAGGATAAATTTGGTGGGGTGGATCTGAGGGAGGGGGGGTCTAAGCTTGGATCATACTTTACCTGCTGGAGATTGTGCAGCTTGCACAGCAGCGCCCCCTGTCAGCTGAGGTTCATTTAAGTCTAGATGTAAATCAGCTTTCTTGCTCTCTGAGGGATTGGCCGCGCCCTTGTTGATCCCTCCGTTGTAGTGTTCGGTGTGGCGCAGGTCCAGGTGGCATGGCCGCTCCTGAGGAGCCGGCTCTCTGCTGTCAGAGTCCAGAGGTTTATCCGGTAGGATGTGATTGCTCTCTTCATGGGTCGGCTCCTGGATCTCGGTGATGAATACAGGCTGGTCTTCGTCGTCTCTGTTGAGCTTCGGGGCGGTCTGCGCCTCGCTCGCAGGGCGTGTGGAAGAGTCGCACTCGAAAACGTCGCAGGGGGTCAGAGCTTCGTCCTTTTGCTGAGGCGGCGTCTGGACACCTCCTTCCTCCGAGCCCAGCTCCTCACACTCGTCCACGGAGAGCAGCACTGAGCGGCGGAAGTTGGCGCCCGCCTGGAAGTCGGGCGGCTCATTGTCCTGGTCCGGACAGTCGTCATCGAAAGCCAGGTTAACGATGCCCTGGAAGTGCGGAGACGGATCCGTCGCTGGCGGCAGACCGCCACTTGGAATCACTTCAACTTCTGACTGCTCATCTTCCGTTTCCTCTTCATCCTCCTCTTCATCAGAGGAGCACGGCATGCTTCTAACGTTCTCGGGCCCGACATCAACGCGCTTCTCCTCCTCTGGAACCTCGTCTCTTTGCAGCCAGGAGCGCGGACGCTGTCTAAGCCCCTCCTCCTCGCTGGTGGTCTCCGTCTCTCTTCCGCGCAAACGCACCTCCACCCTCAGCCCGGCCCCGCCTTCATACATCTTCAGCTCCTCCGGGGTGCTGGTGTCGCTACTGCTGCGACCCAGGAAGTCGGGGCAGCGCATGGTGCGGCACTTGGACACCCCTCTGTCGTTGGAGCAGTCGTCGTCTTGCGATCCTCCGGCGTCGTAGTCCTCAGAGCGGGGCTTGATGTCATCGGAGGAAGTGGTGTGCGTGCTCTCAGACTCTGGGCTGATCTGATGATGGATTCCGCTCCAGGAGTCCTCTACGGGGGTGTCCGTACCCCCCATGCTGCTCGGGGTACCGGCAAGGCGCTCGCCATCTTTAGTGGAACTCTGCGGCCTGAAATCGTGTTCTTCTCCTCCGTTTATGTTAGCAGCGATTTCCCCGCCTTGAAAAGGCTTCATTTTGCTTTTCTCCATCTGCTCGCAATCGTCTGCTTCAGCAAAGTGGACGTGGTGGACGTTGTTGGGCGTCGGTGTGACGCTGGCATCGTCCTGGAGACCGGCTTCAGTCTTCTGCAGCTCGTTCTGCGAGCCATCGCCTCTACGGCCAGCAGGTTGACTCAGCTCTGATTTTTTACCGTTCACTGCTTCCGTTTGTTTACGCTCTGACGTTCTGGAGGCTTTTGGTGAAGCTTTTTCAGCTGATGGTTCAGTGGAGCTTCTCAGCTTCGATCCAGACTTGGCAGCTGAGGAGACTTTGGCTGTTCTGGCCTGAGATTTAGCCGAGACGCCGTTCGCCGAAATCGGTTTCTTCTTTTTAGCATCACCGGTGGTTTTATTGGCGCCTGTAGGTCTGAGCGCCTCTTCTTTCCTGGGGGAGGCTTGTTTTTTTGTGAGGCTTCCAGGCTTAGACACTAAACCAAGAAGGAAAACTAACCTTAGACACCGATTCATTTTCAAACCATTTTAACAGGCGGCCTGATCTACTCACCATCCGATGCGCCTCGTCCCTTGGTGTCTGGTTTTGCTGCTGCAGCAGACTTTTCTGCTGGACCACTCTTTGTTTTAGGTGCATCTTTTGAGCTTAATTTATTGATTGGGCTGAGGAAAGAGAGAAACAGAAAACAAACTGAATGTTTTTACAGTTAAATTAACTACAACAAACACAATCAGCCGAGTCAAACACTTTTCACTGCAGCTTCTGTTTTATTTATGGGATCTGCTGGAGAGAAAATAAATTAGGAATGAATATTTATCACCACTGGGCGACAACTGTGTTTGTTTTCCCTTCAGTCTTTAGGAAAGTTGGCCCTCTGAACAAAAACCAATTACTACATTGAAGCTGCTCCTTCCATAAAGATTCTCCTTCAATTTATCAATTTACAAGTTTATAAAAGTAAATCTTCACAGGCCTTTTAAACTGTGGAAATATGTTGGATTAAAAAAATATTGACAACCCTTTATATTTCTAATCTCTTCATTTTCTTTTGATTTTTTAAAATTATTTTTATTAATGGGCTATGCACACTTCTTAAAACTATTTGCAACTAAATCACATCCCAATATTATGAAATAAAGGAAATAAATAAAAAAATAAAAGGAGTAACCATTGGTTATATTTTACTCATTTTAGACTAATTTTTAAAATAAACTCTTAGTGTGCTTTACTAAAATTTGATCATAAGCACAAACTACTGTCTAATACAATAGAACAAAATTAAAAATATTTGATTTATAAAAATGTTCGGGAACAAAAAAGCAGAATACTTCTGGTGGAAATGTGATGAGTACTGGGTGTGGTTTAGGAATGAAAATAATATAAATAAATCATAAATGAATTTTAGAAAAATTGACTAATATTTTCAGTAGCGTTGCAAGATATATCTAACCTGACTCCTCCAGATGGATTTGCTCCGCATATCCATCTGGGAACCTTCCGTCGAAGTAATTTTGGGAAGGGGC
>NW_015150795.1:761080-763311 GCF_000732505.1 Cyprinodon variegatus
TCCCCAGGGCTTTACCGTATTAACAGGAGAAGAGGCACAAGTGAAATTAGACACTGCTGTCGGACAACATGTGGTAATTTATAAATGTTTGAAATCAGGTTGGGTCCGGATTAGCCAGCAGCCAGGTCCAGATCCGGACCGCGGTCTGCTAATCTGTCCCCTCTGCTATACTGAATTCATTTGCATAATACTGGCTACTTTTAACTTTTTGATTTTTTACGTGGTCATGCTAGAAAGCAGTCTACCTGTTTCTTTTTTTTTTTTTCGCTGTTGTTCCTTTGTTTTTATATCATAAAACAGTAACTCCTGGTTATTTTTCTTACAAAGTATATTTATTTTTTTCTTTAATTGCTTGAAAGCATTTTAGTTTTACTGCTACTTTTACTCAGCTGAAGCCTGTTAATGTGCATTAAGGCCATAGAGTCAAAGTCAAAGCGAATATACACTTTTCTCTGTGGATGAGCATGCATGCATGTTCATGTAGGTATAAATTAGAAACTGTTTTCTTTGCTATGAAATGTCTCTGGCCTCTCAGTTTTCGGTGGCTTTGTGTTCACCTAGTGGATTCTAACCCTTTCATATATCTATTCTTGTTTATTTTTGCTCTGCAGAGGAGGCATCAGCTTGGAGCAGCCTTTACTAATTTATAGATGCTCAGTGCTGAGCTGCAAAAGTTAGGATTTTCAAACTCCAGCATCTGATTTAAACAGGCTTGACTCGAGGAACAATACAAAACATGATGGCAGGCCAAGACAATCAAGGATGGTGGATTTCCCTGATCTCTGACCGAGGAAAATCATTCTAGAGAGGAAAGCTGATAATACGCAACAAAGCTCACGTGGCAGGATTATCTCCCTGAGAATCAAGCCTCTCCTTTCTCTTTTTAAACGAAGGACCCCAAACTGAGCAATAAATCAAGCAGATGTCTAGCAGGAGGGTGCCAATGATCTGATCCAAATCAAAGACACTTCGTTCAGGAAGAAGGGACTCACTCTTAGAGAAGCTATACAGTATGCAAGATCTTCAAACCACATTTAATTGCAGAGCTTTTCTTTTTCCAAACGCTGCACCATCACGGAATAATGAATACTGATGAAGGTGGACGGGTAGTAAAGCTAAGCTTGTGAAAGGAGGCTCCAACCTATTTATTCATCAATAAAACCATAAAAAAAAATGTAGTTTTCTTCCCAAAATGCATCAACATACAGACCAGATAAATAGAATAGAAAATCCCTTCATTGTCCCACAATGGGGAAATTCTGGAAAATAATATGATAAATTAAAGTTAGAGAGAAGGTAAAGTTAACTTTTAATCTTAGCTGCAGATTCTAGTTAAATTTCCTTTTAACTTTTAACAAAATGCAGGTTTTTCAGCCGTCTTGATGCAAAGCAGCCGTCAGTGTTTTCTAAACGACTGCCCAGTGATTCTAAATTTAAAACTGATATTTTTAAACATCCTTGAAGAGAAAAGAGGCTCGTCACAGCGGAACAACCTGACCTGAACAAACAGACATTCAAAGAACACCAAACACTGAACTATTTTTCTTCTTAATAACCATCATCGTTGTTTTATGCAGCCTCAGTTTTATTCCTGGTACATCAAGCAGCCTTTCAGACAGAAAGTGTCGATTCGTCCTTGTTTGTTATGTTTTATTTCTTCTCCAATGATGACAAGTTTTATTTAGAAAGTATTTAAAAAAAATCTCAATGAATGTTTTGGGAAATATTCCTACGGGAGCAGAGCTTAAAATAAACAGACATGAGGAGTGGATGTAGGACAAGAGAAAAGAGAACAGAAAGGTAGGACTATGAACAAATAATCAATTTATGATAAGTTGTTGATAAATGGTTTATTAAAGGAACATTTGCTCTATTAGATAAAGATTGCTTTCAAAAAATTGTATACTTTATGCTGTTCTGTTATGACGTATAAACACTTAAAGCTCCAGGGGTCCGTTTCAGGAAGCAGGTTTAACAAACTCAGATTGAAATCTGCAACTTTAAATTGATCTAGCTTAAAGTTGGGAAGTTTTCTGCTATGAATTTGTTCAATCAACTCTAAGTAGGTCCACTCAGATTTGAACATGTGCGCAATGAAAAGCCATCATCAGTGGAGCCATGATTAGACAAGTCACCATGACGACAAAAAAAAAAAGGAAGTGCCATTTCACCCCAAAAAAACTAGACTTGCTATCAGTGTATCAACCCTCCAGACCACTCAGGTCTTCTGG
>NW_015150795.1:764391-771982 GCF_000732505.1 Cyprinodon variegatus
GGGTCATAATGGCTTATATTTAAGAAGAAAAAGGTAACTTGTCAATTTCCCCTACAGTGAGGGAATAACTTGTTTCCAGGTGACAAATGAAGCTGAACATTAGTAGGTCTCACCTGCTGGTCTTGGCTGTCTCAGATCTCTGAGGAGGTTTGGTCAGTGGGGACCTGCTGACTGCTTTGGCCTGTTTGGGCTTTGCACCTAGAAACCAAACACAGATACGACTGTTATGGCTGCATGCTGCATGGAATGGAAACAATAAGCTTTAATACATGAAGTGTTCTGGGTTTAGATCAGGGGGAAACAAATTAAAAATCAGCGGGGTCCGAATAAAGAAAATGAACAACCAGTAAAGGTCTGGAGACATTTTAATTATAATCCATTACTTTAAACAACATTTAATGCTGAAATAAAATGCAGGTGTTTATGTATCCATGTTATACTTTGATTTTTTTTAGATAATAATATTATAATAATAATAAATAGAAAGTTTTTCCATTTTAAAATCTAAAGTGCTTTTTGAAACAATCTTTCACAGTTCGGTATATAGACGATTTCCTGACTTTTATATATTTTATAAAACACCTAAACTGACCTTTTTTTCTTGCTTTCCTTTTTTATGGCTTAATGAGAGAAGTGGGCTTTAGGCTGCCCTGCGATGACATTTAAACCTGGGTCTGAATGGAGACCGCAGTTCTTCCAGCAGTCCACACTTTCTCTGCTCTCTTTTTCTCATGGTCTTCTCCTTCTTTCCCATCGCCCGGCTTGCCACAGGTTTGCCTGCTGTGTCTAAAAGTAGCAGCAGCAGCAACCCAGACTGACAGCTCATTGGCTCATTTGGATCACGTGCAGCCTGGAGCCGGACGCTCTACAGGGATTTACCGTATTAACAGGAGAAGAGGCGCAAGCAAAGTTATATACTGTTGTCGGACAACATGTGGTCATTTATAAATGTTGGAAATCCCTCTTCCGCTAATCTGTGACCTCTGGGTTAGATGAACCCAAGGGTCAAATAAAAACGGACTGATGCATTGCTTATAACTCCAAGCAAAGAAAACAACTATTTTTGTAGATGTAAACATTTGTAACCTGCCATAAGCCAGATTGATATGTGTAATTCATTCTGAATTCTACACAGTATTAATCTGGATATCCTCCTGTAGAACGTGTTCGCAAAAGAGAGGGACATTCACCACAGATCTTTGAGCTAATTGGGTACCTAGATATTTTTTTGGGAGTTTGTGAATTCATAAATCAAGCCACAATTCATATTTCTTTCAAGGTAAAAATGTTTGATCTCTCTGTGATATCCACAGATGTTTCAGTTGATCAGTTGTTAGATCAAACAGTTTGAGGTGAAGCAGCTGAAACATCCCTCCTCAGAGTGGACTGTATGAAGCAGCAGGACTTAGAGAGGACAGATGAGTATCAGCTCACTCATTAGAGAAGCTCGGGGGTCTGACGCGCACCGCTGTGCGACAGCTGGGAAAAGTCTGACCTCTGCCGCCAGCAGCAGATGGATGTTCTTCGTTTCCTGACAAATCAATGTTCATACACCCAACCTGATTTAAAACATTTAGAAATTACCACATGTTGTACGGCGACAGTGTCTAATTTCACTTGCGCCGCTTCTCCTGTTAATACGGTAAAGCTCTCCGGAGCGTCCGGCTCCAGGCTGCACGTGATCCAAATGAGCCAATGAGCTGTCAGTCTGGGTTGCTGCTGCTGCTACTTTTAGACACAGCAGGCAAACCTGTGGCAAGCCAGGCGATGGGAAAGAAGGAGAAGACGATGAGAAAAAGAGAGCAGAGAAAGTGTGGACTGCTGGAAGAACTGCGGTGAACTGGTGAAAGAAAAGTGAAATGGCGTGCTCAAAGATGACCCTGCACATTTAGAGGATGTTTGGCTCAACCTGCTGCTGTGAAGCAGGATTCTCCACCATGAACAGAATCAACAATAAATCTGGATCCAGGCTCAAAATGAGCTCCTTGATATGTGCTTGAGAATGGCTTAGTCTCTGGTTAAACCCAGGTTTAAAGCCTTGCAGGGCAGCCTAAAGCCCACTGCCAACATTAAGACAGGAAAAAGAAATAAAAACATAGATGCATAAAAACCTCATATTATTTCAGTTTTAAATTGTGTTTAAAGTAACGGATTATAATTTAAAATGTCTCCAGACCGTTAATGGTTATTGATTTTCTTTATTCGGACCCCACTGATTTTTTATTGGTTATCCCTGTTTTAGAGTTTCTATACTCCAGTTGAGGATTAATCGATTACTAAATTAGTTGACGATTATTTCAATAATCAATAAATCACAATTAATTTGATTGTTTCAGCCCTACTGTGAAGTAAATGTTATATATTCACTGAATTTACTGTTGGAATTCTACATTTTCCAAAAGAAATTTTTATTTAAATCTCTATAATGTGAGGAAAAAAACAATCAGACTGCCATTAAATTTTTTGTCCTGCGCACCCCTGGGTTGGAAATCTCTGCACCCCTGGATAACGAATGTCAGCGATGATAAAATGTGTCAATAAAAGAGGGTGAACCTGGGATGGAGTGGCCGTCGTCCTGCACATTGCTGGCACAGTTTTCTGGCGAGGTAGTGGCAGATGTGGGATGTGCCTGGGCAGACCGGTCAGCCTTCCCTGCAGAGCTCCTCTGTGCCTTTGTTACTCCTGTGCAGCTAAGTGGAGCAGTTTTAGGCCTAGCACCTGGGTTTGGCTTCTTTTCCTGCTCTTTTGGGCCGTAGGAGCTTCTGGGGCCATTTGCAGAGGCCACCTCTCGCTTTGCCCCAGCAGCTGCGTTGCCGTTGACGACCGGTGTGCCGGCTGATGGCGCCTTTGCTTTAGTTGCCACGCTCCTGTCTCCGGGTTTCTTTCCGTTCTTGGCTTTGGAGTTCTGGCTTTCTCCTGGTTTGTTAGCTGCACTCAGACCATCGGATTTCATGGCTGATGCTGCGCTGTTTGTCCTGTGAACCGGAGAACCCTCAGGCTGAGATGTGGGGCATTTTACAGCCTTTGACTGCAGGATAAAAATACACACAAAGGTCACGTAACTGTAGGACATTACTGGGTCAATCAGCAGGGGAAGAAAACAGCAAACTGGAAAAAGATAAACCGCCCTGTCAGATATGGAGTGAATTTTGTTCCATTTTGTGTCAAGTAAAAAAAAAACGTTCAGTCAATAAAAACGGGAAAAAGGGAAAAAAAAAGAAAAATCTCAACAATTTCAAAATAAAAACAGTTTAAAGGGTAAAATGTTTCATTATTCTAATTTTATATTTTATTCTTAACTTTTTTTGCACAATTTTATATTTTTTTGTTATTTTATTTGTCAATTTTCTTTTTCAGATTGAGTTTTATCATTTTCATGTTTTTTTTATTTTTACAGATAAAACTCTCTAAAATTAAAGCTCGATAAAATTTTGTTTCCAGCCTCCAGCAAACCAATAGAAATGCGTCTTTGCTCGTCACTCCAAAGGAAAGCCCGCCCCCAAAGGTGAACAGAGTGAGATTTGGAAAATGCATTACAAAGAATGCAATTCATAAAACTTAATCTCAAACAGCGAAATTTGGAAAATAAAACTTGGAAATATATTTGTAGAAAATACTTTATCTTAATCTTAAATTTTTTTTTTGATTGAGTTTTTCAAAGTTTCATTTTTGAGTTTTTCAAAGTTTAATTTTTGTATCCCGTTACATTTAATTTTTGTAAAACTTTTTTCTTTTCATTTCCAATTATTTCCAGTAATAATTGAGTAAAATTCCCTCCATAGATCCAATGATCCTCTCTGAGATCCACTCTAATCAAGTGTTTTTTTTAAAGTTCAGTTTTCTATTTTGAGAGAACAAAGATAGAGATTAAACCTCACCTCACTGCATGAAGGCCCTTCCCACCTAAACTGTAGGACCTGCTGTGCTTTTAGCCACTAGCTTGTAACATTCCTGTAATCTGGGTGACATCTGTTACACTATGAGAAAACCTGTTGCTTATTTTAGATTTCTGGCTGTTATTATGCAGACATTGGTTACTAAAGGTCACACACTAAACCCTCTAAACCCAGCTGTTTGGTCCTTTAAGTTTGCATCATTGGCTTTAGCAAAAACTAGGGACACAGAGAGGACAGCAATCACCAGTTTTGCTGTTATACACCGGAAAAAATGATGGATGTTTAGTTTTCTGCCATTTGATCAGTGATCAGGTTCAGGAAAGGGGAAAGTCACCTGTTTTATCCTACTTTGTAAATCAGTCACTTGATCTCATTGGTGCTTTGAGATGAAAACGTCTCTGTCAGGCCACAGATATAAGATAAACATTTTTAATAAATATTTTTGATTAAAACTGCAAAAACTGTATTCATTTCTGCATCAAAGGGTATAAAACATTTATAAGGAAGTAAGGTTTATTTATATAGCACCTTTCTCAGACAAGTGTCACAAAGTGCTGTACAATATAAGGCTTAAAATACAAAGCAACACAATATAAAGTACATGTAGGCGAAATAAATACAGTCATAGCAGAACTTGGTAAAATACTTTTAAAATGCTTGGTTAAAAACAAATGTTTTTAGTTGTCTTTTAAAATCATTCACCAAGCAAAGGTAAAGTGGTAGAGTAGTCCACAGTCTGGGTCCGACTATCTAGCCTGGGTGCCATTCCGAACTTAGTCCCGCCCACAACGTTTGAGGTCAGGAAGTTCGGTCTGGCATTGCTCAACAGTAGCGCGACTATGCTAGCACAATATCTGGCGGGCCAATCAAATTGTCAGGGCGGGCTTTATACGTTGATGGACAGATGATCAACAGTAACGTAATCAACCACGTGACCAAAGCGCGCTTGGGTGACAACAACAATGGCTGCCGCTGGAGAGTTGAGGTGAGTAGATTCTGCTATTAGGTCTGTTCTAGAAGATATCGACAGCAAATTAATTTTAAAAGAGGAACAGAGAAACGCGATCAAGGCTCATCTTCTTATTCTAGGCGTGCAACTGCACGCTTTGATTTTTGTTGACAACAACTATGCCTCGCTTAAGATACGTCACGCACTCCGTTGCTCTTATTGGTTGTAGGTCTATCCAATTGAGTGCAGAGGCATTTTTTTCCTGGTTCGTTCGAAACACGCCCCATAATCACAGCTCTATGGAGCAGCATCAGACTCATTCTGACTAGAATTGAGTCGGACTACGTCAGGCTACCGACTATCACCTCTCGTCCTAAAACGGGTTCGAGGGGCCATTAACAACTGAATCAAGTCGCATATGTAAGATGGAGCCTGTCCATGCACGGCTCTAAAGGTCAGAACCAGAATTTTAACGTTTATGCGATGTTTGATGGGAAGCCAGTGTAGAACTTTCAGTTTTTATGCCATTCAGCTGGTAAAAAGTATCCATAACAGTCCAGACGGCTGCTGCAATGCAATGATGTTTTATTGACGCCCTTTATTATGTCCCTAAAACGCTGTTTATATCATCAAATGCCAACAAATAGCTGCTATAAGAGCTTTTATATCTGTGGTTTATTTTTTACTTTTAGTCCCGCCTTTGACATCAGGGACGTCGGGTCAATTATTGTGGCTATCAGAGGCTAGAAGAAGCTGTGATTCAGTGAAGTTGGTTTTAATTTGTGTTTATATCTTGGTTCACATCCTGGACAACAGAGAGAGGGATTTGTAACTTTAGAATGTTTTGGATAAAATAATCCTTTAATTTTTACTCTAAAAAAAACTTCAGGAAACTTGTTTGTATTTAAGCAAAAAGCAGAAAAAAGTTGCTTTATTGTCAATCTGAGCTTTATGAAATCTAACAATCAGAAAAAGAATCAGTGTTTTGTAAATGTGGTCAGAAAATTTAGATTTCTCTTATTTCATTTATCAAATTATCATATTTATTCACTATAAAAGTTTTCACTCAGTCTGTTTCAGCCACACAATTCTCTGCATGAGGCTGTTTGTGGACCAGGCTTCTTCCCAAAACAAGCCAGATTCCTTCATAACATGTTACTGTTTAACCAAAGTGTCTGTAATTTGTATTGACTGTGACAATTTTCCATTATTGTAAGTAAAGGAAACCTACTCTGCCCAGGTAGAACAGGACTGAATACCAAGCAATACGGGCCGTATGAAGTGTTGTATAAAGTACTGAAATCTCAGAGTCAAGTAAAAGTTTAAGTACCTCTCCAAAATATGACTTTGGTAAAAGTCCAAGTCACTGACTCAAATGTTACTTGAGTAAAAGTCTTAAAGTATCTGAAATGGCTTGTACTTAAGAACAAGAATTACTGTAAAAATAGATGTACTCAAGTAATGTAGTGAAAAGTATAAGTAAAAAGTAGTGCAGTTTGAATGACATTTTTTTACATTTTGGTTAACTTTGAAGGTTAAATTCACTTAAAATAATTAGGGCTGGTCAACGATTAAAAGTTTTAATCACGATTCATCTCATGATTTCCCTGATTAATTGTGATTAATCACATTTTTATACGCAAAAATACAGTAATGAATTCAAAAGTAGTGTATAGCAAAATTTTATTTTAAATGTTCTGCCATGTTAAAGGAAGTGCCATAACATTTGTTCTGCAAACACTTAAAATCAACATTTTGTTTATACAGTAACAGTTAAATAAAAACTGCCCACAAAATCCTGAGCCACAATCATAACATTAAAACAGGCAATTTTTGAGGTAACAGCAGAATTTTTTATTTTTAAATCAGGGAGCAGCATAACCAGTCTAGTACCAAATGTCCCTGTTCGAGTTAGGTGAAGCACAAAAAAAAGTTTACTGCTGGGATTTACTGTGCAGGGAAATAGTCTTTAAATATACTAATCGGCCTGCAGTCTGTAGCTATCCACTTCGCTATGGCATTTGTTAGCTTCTCTTGACTTTTTTTATCTATACTTCTCCCACATGCTGCATCTAACATAGTCTGCTGAAGCCTCGCGTCACTGTCTGTTTCGTTAAATGATTTGCAGGCATCAACTGTGTGTTTTGCATTTAGGTAATATTTTAGACTCAAATTACTCCCGTGATAAGACAATTCAACTTTGCAATGATTACAAATAACTTTGCTTCTGTCAACTGTGCCGTCTGAAGGAACTTTAAAAGGAAAAGGGCCATGTAAAAGTGCCGTACCCTTCTCCAGTTTGTTGATTTGTTTATCTGCCAATTTCTTTTCTTTTTCAGTTCCCGTACTTCAGGTTCCGGTACTTTTAGTTGTACCGAATAAAAGCCTGGGAGCAACAGACTTTTACAGTAATAAAAGAAATAATAAAAACTGCGTTAATACGAGATAAAATAATTGTCGGCGTTAATTGATTAATGAGTTAACGTGATAATAACAAGTTAACTTCCCCAGCCTTAAAAATAATATAAACAACCAAGTTTAGGATAAATTTAGACTGGCTTTGTGAAACAGGCGTATCCTATTGGTGTTGACCCAAGGCAAGACCTGACTTTGTAGTCAGTAGGGGGGGTCAAAACATTTGCGTTTCTCTCGCTTTTTTTTTTTTTTTTTTTACTTAGTAACTAAACCAAACGTTGAAAATGTATCAGAGTAAAAGTATGGAATTAAGTTCGTAAATGTAGTGAAG
>NW_015150795.1:772879-774666 GCF_000732505.1 Cyprinodon variegatus
TGAGATATCAAAAAAGTACTCCAGAGTGTTGTTCAGCATGGGGGTGAGTAGAAAATGAAGGCTAATCATGTTTTGGGTGTACTATTCCTTTAAGTACAGTAGTGAAGTATTTTTACTTCGTTACTATACAACACTGGCCGTATGATGAACTGTTCTCTCTTTGCAAAGATATGAAAATAAACTGCAGATTGAGTGAAATCCTTCGATTGCTGTCTATTTAACTGGGGTGAATAGTTGAGTACTTTTTTCCTACTACATAAATAAAATGAAAATTTAACATTTCAATCCTGAAATAAGCATCTAAGAAATAAACGATTCTTACCTGTGAGCTGGTGAATACTGGCTTTTTACCAAGCCTCCGATTGTCTCCTTTATCAATAGCTTCTGTTGGGAAAAAGGCGAGGAAAAAACCCCACCAACGAATAAATAAGTTACTGACCTTAAAAGATCCAATACTTTGATATTATTTCATTCAAATGTTGCATATCAAAACAGATTTAATGATTTCCCATCTTTATCTGGTCGCTTCCTCCATCAGCAAAGCTCCACATCTGTCTGTTCTGAATCTTTCTTCATGCTTTTCTGCCCATTTGGCATCATGAACATGCACTTAAGGACTGTAGGAATACTGGGCCAGATACCCCAGATCAATAATTCATGCGGCCCATTTCCAAATATTAGCTTCAACATTGATGAAGCAGATTAGTTATTGCATTTGTAAAAGCTTTATAATGTATGCAGAGCCACAGCAGCAGCAGCAGCAGGCTGAGCTTTATCCTGTTAAAACCACAGCATGGCGCATCTGGTGCATTTTTAGCTCCAGACACAGTGCCATCACGTTTCATAAAAGCTCTGGCCAGATATTAAATGGGTTAGCAGCGATCAGGCAGCTGTAATGCAAGAAGCTAAGCGGTCCAGTGAAGAGGCTTTGGAAAATTGTTACTGCAGGGGAGCCCAGAAAAAAATAGAAAGACATGCAGATATCTCACGTGAACAGAGTGGGTTTTCAGTCCTTACCTGCTAGTATCCTCTCTTTGTGTTTGGGTGACAGTGCCTCCCATCCCTGCGTGTGGCGAACCGCATAAGAGGTCTGAAGCAGGAAGGTCCAGAGGCGCCCGCGTAGCGTGCAGATCTCCTGCCTGAACGGCTGCCGGGGATTCAGGGGGAGACAGGCAGAAGAATGGAAGGGGTGCGCTACAGCACGGGCGAATCAGCAGCTGCTTAAAGAACCTTTCACCATGGCAACAAATACCCTCCCCTCCTCCCTTTTTCCCTCTCTCTCTCTGTCTTTCTACCCCTCCTTCCCTCCCCCTCTGTGTCTAAATTCACTTAAGCTCTCTAAACAGAGTCTGTGATGTCAGGAGGCGACACCAAATTCCTGGGTTTTAAGATGGAGCTGGAGGACGAACGGGGGGCTTCCACTGCCACCAAGCATCTCACCGACAAAACACCAGCTTCAACGTTAGACGCAGGGCTAGATTAGTGAGGACGTCACGGTATCCCTCAGCCTAATCCATCCTGCTCTGCTGTCCAGGGCTACCGGGGGTTTTATACGCCTACAACCAGGTCACTGTGATGGGAGCCGGCTCACGAGCTCAGCTCTCATCTTAACATCGATTTTCAGGCTTTAATCAAGCTGCTCAACTGAAAACGAAGCAAAGACTTTGGATCCATGGCTGTGAATGTTTGAGTCTAACGGATAAAATCACATACATTCTAAAAGTAGAATGGGAGGCAGATCTTTTAGTTCTCAGGCTCCTCTCCTGTGGAACCAACTACCAGTTTTA
>NW_015150795.1:777604-779294 GCF_000732505.1 Cyprinodon variegatus
TTATCCTTGTGGTATCGAAAATGGTATCGAGTATCGAGTATTTTCCTTAGTATCGGTATCGAGTTGAAAAGTTTAGTATCGTGACAACCCTATTGGTCACTTGACTCCGGCTTCCTGCTCTGTTCCTGCGCTGTCTTCGCTCTATCTCGCCCCAAAAATAAATCCCATGATGCTTTGCGAGGAGAGCTTTTGCAGAGCAATCTGGGATACATCTGCTCGCCTAGTGGCCTTCAATGTACATCACTTTTCAAGGTGCATTGTGGGAAATTTTGAGAATTTTTTTAAAGGTGGAAAAAGAAAATAAAAAAAGAAAGCCTAAAAAATTTTGGGGGAAAAATGGAAAACAAAAAACAAAACAAAACAAAAAAAATCTGAAAATTTGGAAAATTTCCTCTCAATGATTACAGCATTTTTCACAGTTTTATTCTAGATTTCAGTTTTTCTAATTTGCAATAATAAATAGCACGCTTTGCTTGCAACAATAATGAAGCAAAATTCACTCCGTAGTTCTGTTATGTGAGATGCAATTCACATTAAAAGCTGATATATCTTAACAAAATATTAAAAAGTTAAGTGATATAAACACATCTGAAATGTAAGGACTCAGGAACAGTTACCCTGCGGAGGTCCTGGAAGGCCTGAGTGTGGATGACCCTGGGGAGGTGCTGGACGATGAAGCGCAGGCTCTCTTCCTGAAGTTCTATGGCCATGCACCTCACATGCTGAGCCCACTTCACCTCCGGGAGGCTGCCGATCAGCTGCTCGATGCCGCACAGCAACGTCACAGCATTCCGCACAGTCTGAGGGGAAACATCTATCAGCTAAAGAAAAGCTCTCTAGGAACAAAACAGAAAAGGTGAAACAAACGACATCAGACAGAGAGGCGTTAATTACTGCTGCCCTGTTGATGGAGGAAGGAAACCCCCTCATTGTGTAAGCGCTCTAACCCCCAATCTGAATATCAGCCTGAACCACGGCGTGTCGAATGACTCCGCCCCCGAATACAAGCATGGATCGATCTCCATTTGTCAGCATCCACATCCTAAATTAGCCAGATGTTAATAACAGAGAATCCAATAAAGCTCATCTCTGATTAGATCACGCTGCTGTTTCCTTCCTGGTGAAATAAACAAATGCTCTGTTTGGAAAGGGAGCAGCAGAGGACCGTGGGGGGGAATCCACTCACCATGGTTTCTGTTACGGCGGCTATGCAGGTGCGCTGGAGCTCGGGGGACAGGAGGGAGAAGTTCCTCTCACACCAGGCTTTCACAAAATGCTCCGCTACCCACCTGGAAAGGCAGAGCGGCAATATTAGGATGAGAACTGTGTGTGTTTATAGTCCTCTTTACTTTGGCGTCTCTGAATGAGTTCCAGTGAAACAAACAGCCTTTCATTCACATCACATCATTAGCGGAGAGTCCACTTGTGTGCAATGTAATCCCATTATAAACGCAGCCTCAGAGGTTCACTGGAGAACATTAGCGGACGATTAGCATCACAGAGACGGTCAGGGAGGAGGTTAGATTACAGAACGTCTCACACACAACTTTCCAGAGAGTTAGTCGTCCACCTGGACCCACAGGTCGGTCAGGAAGAGCCAGGAGGCCCATATTCACTTTGGTGGAGCTGCAGGGGGTAAAATCTGTCTATCTGGATGTGTTCCTGCTGTCAGCTAGGCTCGTGAGACCAT
>NW_015150795.1:780797-793565 GCF_000732505.1 Cyprinodon variegatus
TTATTCAATTTTTAAATGAATTGAAAAAGATATAATATTATATATATATATATATATATATATATATGAAATTGTAGCTTATGTTTATAAATCTTTCTCAACATAAAATATATAGAATGTAGGAAGGTTGTTCTTTCAGGAAATGGTCTGTTTTATGTTCTTTGTACCTTTATTCTGGGTAATGATTTGTTTCAATAATCAGATTAGATAGAATAGAATAGAAAATCCCTTTATTGTCCCCCTGAATAAGGGGGACAATAAATAAATAACAGAATAAGTGGCAGACTTAAAAAAAATAAAAATCAAATACTGTACTGTACAGAGTACAGATTGGCAGCCCAGGGGTTAGGGCATAGAGCTTAGAATCCTGAGGTTCTGAGTTCCAGCCCCACTCCCACAGATTGCCACTCTGGGTCTCTAAGCAAAGACCCTTAACCCCACACTGCTCCCCGGGTGCCACACAATAGCAGCCCACTGCTCCCCAAGGGGATGGGTTAAATCCAGAGAGTTCATTTTCAGCCTCCTGAGATTCAACTGGCTCTATTTCACTGTCTTAAATTTGGCGTCTAAATTACTTCCGCATGAGCGCCACGTCACGTGACTAAGAGTGAAATAGAGCCAGTTGAATCTCAGGAGGCTGAAAATATTGAGTTTGAATTTGAAAGGTCAAATTTTTTTATATGCAGATTTTTTTAACACTCAAAAATTAAACTAAAAAATAAGTATTGAAAATGTAATCACTTTGAAATATTAATGTGAATTTTTAGCTTGAAGAGAAAATAAATTAAATTTCAACTGTGTAGAAATAATGACAATGAACTTCTTTTTAGGTCAAAAATGTGTTCTGAATATATTTTAACACTGAAACAGTAAGTAGAAACATACAACATTTAAATTTCAGTAGTATTTTTAATTTAAATCCCAGCGACACAGATTTACTTCCATAAATGACAATAAAAAAAAGTGTAAAAATAGAAATACTGTGCAGTTTCACAATTAAACAGATTGTTAATTGTTTTTAATCCAGCTCCAGTAATGGACTGCTGTTATGTTTCTATATAAACCATCATCAGAGAGGCNTTCACAATTAAACAGATTGTTAATTGTTTTTAATCCAGCTCCAGTAATGGACTGCTGTTATGTTTCTATATAAACCATCATCAGAGAGGCAATCCTACCTTTTACAGAGCACGTGAAGGTTTTGGAGACCTAAGGCGTGTGTGAGGGACAGGCACTCAAGAATTGTTCTTTGAACTCCGTCAACTGGCTGCTGTAAAACAGAAAAATTAGATCCCTCCATTTAAAAACCGAGGCTTTAGGTGCTCATCAGCATATCTGGATTAAATACCAATAAACCAGTAAAGTATCAATTAAATGAAAGGTCAAAGTTCATGCTAAAAAACACCAATGTGGTTCAGCCTGGACAATGAAGTCAAAAGCTTTGTATCCATGGTCTCCTAATGCAGCATAATGCATTTTATTTGATGATTTAAACTCTTTAAATAAAGAAAGAATGAAGAAGTAAAATAAATTAGTGATATTTTTCAACATTTGCTTCAACATGAAGGAAGAACAACACTTTGACATCAATTGGCTGCTTTCAGTGACTCTTCACAGAAACTAACCTTGGGGAAGAAGCGGCAGTAGTCTCTGGTCAGAATCATCTCCACCAAGTCTTTGAGCCCCTCCAAACCCAGCATGTCTGCAGCCAAAACCACCTGACTGTACGACGGAGACATTACAATCAAATCAGCTGCTTTTTGCAGAGATTTTTGACCTCGCCTCTCTTTTAAACAGTACCTGGCGTTGGCTCCTTTGGGCAAATCCATAATAGCTCCGTACATAAACTGAAGCAAGATCTCCATCTCATCTGGTCCCAAGCTGAAAACATCAACATACAAACAGAAGCTAATAAGATACAAAAGTCTGGTTCAATTTGGTTCATCTGATATGAAACTCAGTTTATATAGATGCTGCTAATGGATCTTATGCACAAAATAATTCATCAGGAGAAGAAAAAAAAATTCCCTAAGTGTTTAATTGTATTGTTGTAACAAAAACGGGATAATCGTACAAGATGATAAAAAAAAAAAAAGAAGAAGAAGAAGAAATTGGAGACAGACAGCATTGCAGAAAGGGCTCTAGGCAGGGGCAGAGCTAGATGGGGGACCAGGGGTGACCATGGCCACCCTTAGCCACAACCAACATTTTTTTACCCTCTAATACAGATTGTGGCATCAGTAAAACTCTCAATTTGTTGTGTTTGTAATGGCCAAACCCATGGCCACACCTTAAAAGTCTGTAATATTGTCAGGTCTAACACCTAAAACACTGTAAAACAAGGAAAGAAAGGCACAGAGTCAGAATTCTTTTTACTTGCAAGGGGAGTAAGCTTCAGCTTTCTCCTTGCTATTTACTAAAGTCAGACGGGGGGTCCCTAGTTACACAAGCTGAGGTTGCGCTAAAGGAATAGGAAACAAGAAATACAATTCAATTTGCTGTCTCGGTGAACAGGTCAATTTGCATTTAAACGTCTTGTAGTCAAATGATACGAGAACCTCCTGGTTTCGTTAAGCTTGAGCAATACTTCCTGAGAGTTGACCTATACTGCTTGTGCAACACCTCTCTGGAACAGTAATATGTCACACATTATACATCATAAGAACAAACATTAAGTATCTTATACATAATTATTCCAACAAATACACATGCACCTTTATTTATTAATGCATACATACACTTTAGTTGCAATAAAAATTCATTCTTAGTTTAAATACATGTGTTTTATTTGTGAGCGCGCACATTTAGTTCTTGTAATTGAATGCACTTATTCGTATTTTTTGTGCTTGCCACAGGTTTGCCTGCCGTGTCTAAATGTAGCAGCAGCAGAAAGCCAAACTGAAAGCTCATTGGCTCATTTGGATCATGTGTTGCCTGGTCCCAGAGGGCTTTACCGTATTAACAGGAGAAGCGGCGCAAGTGAAGTTGGACACAGCTGTCAGACAACATGCGGTAATTTATAAAGGTTTTAAATTAGATTGGGTCGGATTAGCCAGCAGGTGGGTCCTCTAATCCGTGACCTCTGCACTATGCCTTTTATCTAGAAAGCACGGATGTTTAAACATATGCGTCTATATGTTAGCAAAGGCTGTAGGAAGGTATAGTTTGTCTTTTCCTGTTTAGTCGTAGGGAGAGGGCTTGGCTAAAAACAGAGAGAGGCCTCCTGCTCCATAGTGATATTGTTGCCTTGCTCCCTTTTTTTTTTTTGCATTAAATTAAGACTGAACATCTTAGCATCCCGATCTGGGTTTGCTTTTCAAAGTGATGTGAAGGAAGAAATATGAGGACAGAAATGATCAAGATGGCGTATAGAACTACATCTGATAAGATATTTAAACGGCTGCCTGAAGAGGGCTGTGGACATCAGAGAATTAGCCCAACTTTGTGCAGTAATACTAGGCAGAGATTTAAAAGTCGAAATAAGGCATGAGGACGGAATCCTAATGAAGACGTCTGGATGCTAAAAAGGAATCAAAAGATGCGTCAACAAGACCTTGCTAAAGAGGGTGAACCGTTTACTGTTGTTTTCACTTTAACAGATCTGTTTGTTTTCCAATCGAATAAGACAAAGGTTTAGAAGGATTCGGTGTCTTTAAATTTAGCTCTGAATCCCTTAAAGGTATTGTGGTGGATTTTCCGTATTTCCTCTCCACTTTAAAAGAAAAAAAGATGCCTAAAGGGTAGTGCTGTCAAAAGTATCAATATTCAAAAAAGTATTGATGCTAAAACGTTGTATCCGGATACGATACTTATTTTCAAAAGTATCGATACAGTGCTACCACGAGTGGCACCTAAACTGTCATTCATCTAGAGTGCAGAATAGAGGAAAATTCCCTTTCTGAAGACAGTGTGATTGAATAATTCTGTGCATTTTACAGTTTCAGACTTTTTTTGTAACAGGTGCAGCTGCTGAGAATTATTTTTGTTTGTTAACTGGTTTGGCTAGTGTCATTGTTATGTGAGCAAAGCATAGCCAAGAAAGGAACACCTTAAAGTTAATTTTGTTATTCTTGTATCAAGGTTGCTTAATATTGTGCACAGCATACAACCTCAAAATATTGTTCTTATTGTTTATTGTATTTATTTATTTTTTGTATTTTATTTATTAATGAAAATATTTCAGTTAAATTTTGGGGTCTTTGTGGTATCGAAAATGGTATCGAGCATCGACTACTTTTTCCTGAGTATCGGTATCGAGTTGAAAATTTTAGTATCGTGACAACCCTACTAAAGGGGCGAGCACGTAGGACGGCCTACCGTAAACATATCACTAGAATGATTGACAATTAGGAGGACCACTTATTTAGATGATCCACCCAGAAATAAAAAGATTGTCCTCCATAGCTTTAAACAATATCTAACAACCATGTGACTGCAGCTTTAGAGCAAACACTAAGGCTTCTCTTGTCAACATGTCAACCCTCCATCTTCCCCTGTTACCCTCAGCTCAGCGACCCACGGATGGTTGAGGCTTTTTGTCCTGTGTGGAAGTAAAAATCTCTGGCCTTGCTTTGCTGAAAGAAGCAGGCTGTGGATGAAAGATGCTCCTCAGCATCCAATAAGGGTTAGACATTCAACCAGTTCCAACCAGTAATTGTGTAACCTTTGACTTTTAGACGATATATGCGAGTGTGCTTGGATGAAATTAAAAACCTTTCCATGTTTTGTGTGTGTGTGTGTGTGTGTGTGTGTGGGGGGGGGGGTTAGGGGTTGTCTTACCCGTGCAGAGTGATGCATTGTCTGGAGCTCTCCATCCAGCTCCCACTGAGCATAGCGCGGAAGTACTGGGATCGAGCGCACAGGATCGCCCTGGAGACCAAAAAGAAAGCAGGAAACGTCATCACAACTTTTTAAGAGTGAAGACTCCCTTTTAATCCTGTTGCTGCTACAGAAATGAAAAACTTAATCTACATGTGTTAAATCTACACCTTTTCAAGTGAAAAAATAAAAAGTCTAACACCAGTGAGAGGACTTTTTATACTTTCTGTACGTGTCCTTTTTCAAATTTTAAACACCCCATAATCCCCAAGCTTAGGAAGGGTCTGAAACACCTGCTGACATGTAATCATGGAAATAAAGTTTGTTGGAGGGATGGAGGGAACATGCAGACTGAAGACCACCTTCTCTCTAACGAGCACTTTCTGCTCCTTTTCCTGCACAGGGGCTGAGAGCAAACCCGTCTCCATGGTTACTTGTTACAACGTCTACCTTTAAATCACAGACTGACCACCCACTGCTGGTGCACGCTGAACCTGTGCAGCGGTACACGTTTTTACCCAAACAGCTAGCAGCCATCAGGAGGCTTCATGAGAAATGTTTGATACACAGCAAAAACAGAGCTGAAAACAGGTTCAAAAGTATTCATTTAAAACCAAGGAAAAAGCAGTAATTACAGAAGTAATTCAAAGAGAAGCTCTAAATGTTAAAGTGTTAAAGGCACACTATGCAACATTTTTCAGTTAATTAATGTGTTCCATAACGTTTTGGATGATTAAATGAGTCATTTCAGGTTGAACAAAGGTTTTCTCGGCCGCCCTGGTGGTCTGTGGGGGGAAATACCGCTCTTGCAATTGCAGGAGCCCTCGGCCCGCACCCACAGGCTCAGAAGTCTCGCGAGAGTCGGTCTTGCTTTACGGCGAGAACTGCTACACGCCCCCAGTTAAAAGCATGCTCGTTGCTAGCGCAGTGGCGATCTTTGTGCAGTTATGGCGGAACCAGCGTGAAAACAGCGAAAGCCCATGTCGGAGCAGGCAAGAAAGAGGAAAAGGGCTCCGGACAGAGAGAGGAGTCGTACACGGGTGAACATCGGGCAAGCTTTTTCCGAATGGCGAGAGCTAAAATAAAAAGAAGGCTGCAAGGCTGACGCGGACCTCGCGTTTCTGCTGATGCGATTGTAAGTAACATTGGAATGGTTTCTTTCTCTCTGTGTGCATGTTCATACTTTCACTGTGTTAGTCATTCGTTGCGTTCGCCTGTCTGCTAAGCTCAAAACAACCGCGCCTGGCTTGACGGAGAAACCAGGAGAACAGCTGTGCATATTTACGACAGTGCACTTTTACTTTCGCCCTCTGGGGGGAGCCTCGCTGGAAAATCAACACCGGTTGCATAGTATACCTTTAAAGAGAGGAAATGAAAGAACTGGGAGTGGGATTTAAACGCATTTATTTTATAGATTAATTCATTGTAGATTTCATTTTAGCTCGGTTGGATTTTCTGGAAGTTTTCAAGCTTAAAATCGTAGGGAGGCTGCTGTTCCAACGGTTGCATTTCCGAATTGTCCCGAGTGGTGCACAACTTTACACGAGTGAATAAAATGAATTTGATTGGCCGTTTATCAAGGGGGCGGGATTGTTGTAGTGGAAGGTTCACAACATGTTTGATTGCGGCCGGTTTGTCGGAAGCATCTTGCTAACCAGTTAGCATCTTAGTGCTAGTAGGTTTCCAGTGGGAAATTCCATTGGGACCAAGTAGCGCTAAATTGGTGACTTAGAAACGACGCTGTCAATGAACGCTATGGACAGAGGAAACATGCAAGAGGAGGAGAGTTTAGTGTCGGAGGTCGTGGATGAGTCTCCCCCGTCATCCATTTTTTATTTAGAGGAGGAAAGCGGGGACGAAGATGTTGTGGAAGAGGACGCCAGGGCGGCAGAAGCTTGGTTTGGTGTAGAAGGCTTCCAGCCGTACATGTTTGAGCCCTTGCCTCGCAACGCTGCCAGTTCTGTTAGCTCTACGCCTGCCGAAGACACAGACGTCCAGACCTCCATTTACATAAAAAAAACAATGATAGAAAGTTTTACACAAACCTCAATAATAACATTAGCAAATAAAACAAAAAGCCAACAATGGAGAGTGAATGTAGGCAGTAGAACGCATAGCTTTCCCATGAACTAATGAATTACTAATGAATCGATCAATACAAGAAAAAAAACAACAACTCTATAATCGACCAACAAATGTATCAGTCTATCTCCAACCGACACATTTTATTTTTCATTATCCAAATAAATATCAACGTATTTCCTAAAGAGGCATTTTGTCCTCACACTTCTTGGTTCTAAGTTTCTCCTTCAGAAAAGTGTGTTTTCCAAACCATGTTCTAATTCGCTTGGTTTGTTTTTCTGTGGTTGTTACGAAGCCCAGTGATGACTTAAACGCGACATCAGCAGAGAAACAACCCTTAAATGTAGCCAGAGCTACAAAGACAGGAATTTGATTGAAGCATCTTTGAGCTAAAATGGCCTAGTCAAAGTCCAGGCAGAAATCCAATCAATAATCTGAGAACGAACTTGTCTTCAGACGTCCTGCATTAAGAGAAAATGGACATTTTCTGACTTTTACATCTAAAAAATTTGGTAAAGTATTTCCAATAGCTTCACAGCTATAAGTAGAGGTGGAGCCACATTTTACTGACTCCGATGTTAATAAAAAGCTTTTAAAACCAGGTGTTGCTTCACTGGTTTATGTTGGTTTATCAGAGAAAATTCTAATAAAACACAGTTTGCGGTTTAATTGTGAAAATAAATGTGAGATTAGTGAAACAAATCACTCTGTGCTGCTAAAACTGATAAAAAAAAGCAAACATTTCTTTACATCCACATGTATTTGTCCTTAATTTAAGCAGGTTTATAAGATTATCTACCATCATAACTAAAATGTTTGCCTTGGATATTCTGCACTTAAAATAAAAAATGGTTGTTTCATCTTATCCCATTGGCAAGTTGTCTTGCCTACCTACTTAAATCTATGGAGTGTCAAAGGGGACAAAATTAAAGAACTATTTACTACTTATTACATCATTAAATAATCAAATGTTTAATTAAATGAACAATTAGTTACAAGAATCTAAAATAAAATAATTCAACATAAAATGTAAGAAATAAACTGTTACGTGAAATAATTAAATCCATCTATGTATTTAATACGGCATGAAACCATGTACCGGTAAAATATGAAATTAAATATAAAGTTAAATAATTAAATATACCATTTATGGCATTAATAGTTTTAATGGAGGTATTTTATTTACATTTATTATTGATTTTATGGCACTGAGGTGTGAAATCATTTAAACCTAATCCATCAAACTCGGTGTGTGGGTCTAGAGCCATCACCATAGAAACCCTGACTGATTGCTGATTGGTTGCTTTTCACTGAGAAAGAGGAGACACCTTCTTCCTGTTTCTTCTTTCACTTTAATATCAATATTGTAACTGAAACAGAGGGGAAATAACTTAAAAAATGTGTTATAATTTATTTACAGGACATTAAGCCGGGCATACACTGTGCGATTTTTTTTCAATCATTGCACGCAGCTACAGCTCACACTGTACGACGAAATCGCAGGGTTTTGTCGTACAGATCAAAATATTCTCGCACGACTGAAAAGTCGGCCCGAAGACGGCAAAAAATCTTACAGTTTGTGCCCAGCTTTAGGTGAACAACTCCAAGCTTAGGAGAAAGCTATTTGTCGGGTAGTTTGCTGGAAGCTTCTACACACCCCAGCAGAATCAACCTAAGCTCCGCCCACTGACTGTTCTCTCATGAAGGGTTTAGAGACCAAATCAGGGATTTAGACCCAACTAAGGTCATGATATAAGTCAAGCAAAAATGCTGTTTACAAACTGAGATTAAATTTTTTTTGCGTTGAAGCAAAAACAAAATTCAAATTTTTTTTCTTGCTAAAGCTACATGCTAATGACGAGATTAATGTTCTGCAGAAACGTGCTATCTAACTAAATTAATTTTAAACATTTTATGTGATGCATGTTTGATCAACGGAGCTCTTTCAGTCAGTCGTTTCCATAAGAGATCCAATATACGGAAAAGCTTCAAGGGGTGTGAGTGAATACTTTTGCAAACAACTAGTTTAGTGTATGTGGACCACAGGCAGCTCTACCTGTGGCAGGAGAAGACCTGCTCAGCCACCTGGATGGTGATGTCACACTGTTCTCTGCTTCTGTAGAGATGCAGCAGGTCGGCACCGACACCCGAGGCCGGTTCCAGAAGCACAGCCGCTGGAGAGAATGAGGAGCAACATTCGGGGTGAGCATCAGTCAGCACAGGACACATATTTGGTTAATAAAACTGTATGTAAAAGAATGAAAGGAAAATATCAAGGCTGGACTGAAAGTGAATGCATCTAAAGCAGGAACTCACTGTAATTAGCAGGAAGAGCAACAAAGGCCCAAATGGGATTAGCTCCTAATTGGATTATGACTAAGAAAACATAATGTGAGAAAAGTGGATAGAGGAGGACAGCTTAGTGGTCACCTGACCGCAGAATAAACCCTCCATGTGTGCATCTGTTTACCTGAGTCAGTGGGACAGTAAGGAGGTGAATCCGCTTCAGGTTCAGCCATCCGCATGCTCTGCTCTGCTGTGTACACCTGCCTGTGGGTAAAAATCTGAAATTAATTAAAACTGAACCTTTTCTGAAATGTTACGGTTTCATCTGATAGACTGACGTCTGTTACACAGAGTCCTGCAACCTGCAGAGACACAAGCTCCTTGGAAAACAACAGATATTATTTGGCTGGTTAATATTCTCTCCTTATCAACAAGGTAAAGGAAAGGAAGCGTTTTTTTCCTTTCTCTAACTAGGTGACATCTGCTCCCTATATTGCATTTAAGTGGCAACAAAAGGTTGAGAAGGAAAAAAGCTGCTGAACCAGAAAAGGGTTGAAAGACACATTAGGCTAGAATCAGGTACTCCCCCAGGTGGTCAAAGCGAGAATTACACTTTTTAATGATAATAGGAAGAGCTGATTAAAAAAAAAAAAAGTCGGCTGATGGGGTTTGGAGATCAGGTAAGCAATGAGCCAATGGGAGACGGCCTGCAGAAGAGCTGAGACTCGCTGCAGAGATATTTCAGCACAGGAGAGAAGACAGACAGAGAGTCATCCCTCCAGTAGGGCTGAAACTGTGGATTAATCCTTCTAATACATTATTTAAATAAACATCAACTAAATTAGTAATGGATGAATCATTAACTAGAGCAGACAGACTCAAACTCATTACATTAGCAGAAAAGGAACCCTCTCAGAGCAGTAAATATGTCAAAGCTTTAAAATACTTTGCATTTGAGATGAAAAATCTAGAAGTCACCAAGTTTTAGCTTTTGTTGGTTTAAAGTCTATAAAAAAACTTTTGCTTTTCTAAAAAAAAAAAAAAAAAGAATCGACAGATTAATCAATAAGCAGAGCAGTTCTAGTCTCCAGTGAAGCGTGTTCGCCAGGAGAGAGAACCGTACCACAGGTGCATTTCTGTGTCTAACTCATGGGCGTAGGTTTGCATAGGGACCATAGGGACATGTCCCTACCAACATTTTGGACTGACCTACTTGTCCCTGCCAACAATTAGATGTGAAGAACATGTTTATAATTTACAATACAGCGTTGTTGCAGCAGTAGAGGAGTTCTGTATGGAGAAAGCTGACAGACGAAAACTTTTTTTTATCTAAAATGCAAAATGTTTATATATTTTTTTTTCAATTTTGGTATAATTCCTGCTCTAAGTGGGTCACACTGTGAACTAAAGACACGTTTTAGGGTCCCTATATTCCAATTAACGATTAATCGATTACTAAATTTGTTGACATTATTTAAATAATCGATTAATCTGATTAATTCTTTCAGCTATAGATAAAACACATGAAATGGGTTAAACAGTGAAGTTAATGTTCTAAATGCTCAGTGTCAGTTTCACTTCTAGTTCCAGGGCTCATGTAAATAAAATAAATTAATTTGGCGTCCCTTTAATCTATTATTTTGCATTTAATGAAAGAAATAGAACATTTAAAATAGGGATGCAAGATATAATCGGCCCCTTATCAGACATCGGCCACCCCACCGATATTTAACCCGATATTTGATCATCTTCTGAGTTTCTAAAGTCTAAAAAAAAAAAAAATAATAATTACTTCTTCTTCTTCCTCAAAAACTTCTTTTTTACAGACTTAAAAACTTCTAAAGACGAGGGAAAAAATATTGATACATTAAAATATCCCAATATCTTCATATGCTGATATATTGCCATTTAAAAACACCATATCAATCTCTTTTACTAATGAAATATTGCTATATGTCATCGTTATGCTACGAAATCCCCCGAAAATTCACCAAATGTTGCCATATTTTTATATGTTGATATATTGACGCGGTATCGATCTATTTTACTAACAAAATCTCACAAGAATTTGCAAAATATCACGAGAGTTTGTAACAGAATGATGAAATTTCACGAGATTTAGAAAGTAAAATAGATCGATACCGCGTTTTTAAAAATCAATTTGATATCAGCATATGAAAATATATTTGAGTATATTATTTTTCAAAGTGTCAGAAATGGATAACAAAACTGCTATTTTCAATGACTACTTATTTTTGTCCAGCTTTAACATCGGTATCGATATCGGTTATCGGCTACATGAGTTTTAAAATATCGGCATATCGGATATCGGCCAAAATCCCAATATCGCGGATCCCTAATTTAAAAGATAATAGTGGGTTTTATCTCTGTTTACCTCTGCACAATGCTATACATTCAAAAGAAAATACAGGATAAATCCAAATATAACAGACATATTTAGACTATATTTGGTTAAATAGGCACAGATTTACCTACTGTCTTCGTTGCTGGTAATTTGGAGTGGAAAATAGTCCTAATTCCACATTCATTAGAGCCGGTGATGCTTCAAACATTTAAAAACAGCATCTTCTGTGTGTAGTGCTTATAAAATTTGTATAAATGTAGCAAGAAATGCTGCTTTTCTCTTTAAATGACATACACCCTGATTTTCACGTCAAGCATAAAAAAACAAGAATGCATATTTTTGTATAGCACCGATGACATCAGACCAATAGTGTCCCTACTAAAGGTGAAATCAAACCTACGCCTTTGGTCTAACTAATTTGGACTTTTCTTGGAAATAAAAATCCAGTATTGCTTTAATAAATACATAATCTGCCAGTGTCATAACAGTTGCATCAAAGCTGTGATATCCCAGAAGTTTTTTAAACAAACTTTGTTTTCCCCTATTTTTAAAAGTCATTTTCCAGCCTCACAGGAAGCTCAGTCCTTTAATCCCTTTGCATACGATACTTTGGTTCATTAAATCAGGAATCGACGTTAACCATCGCCCGATTGCCCGGGGCAAGTAGTTTTTATTGTTGGGAGAGTACAAATTTAATTGCATTTGCTGGCTGGGCAAGTGCAATGATCGCAAAAAAAAATAATAATAATTGCTCAAAATTACTTTAAAATTACCGACATTCGATGAAAACGACCCAGAAGCGTTGCCGGCGCCATTTTTGTTGTTTTGTACACATTCTCGCGTGATTTGAAAAAGCCACGTGATTTTCCGCCAGACAGCGTTTTTTTTGTCCACCAAGCGGTAATTTTGATGTAGTTACCAAAACGACAAACAAGCTAGAAAACGCTATCATATGGCAGTCTTCTGTACAGTGATGCAGGTCACACATTAAAAAATTCTAATTTTTTTCTCTTAGACATCGGAGAAGTGCATTTAAATGTTATAGAGCTAAACATGTTAGATTGGTGACTTGTTATGTTATTATTATTGTCTTGTTGCTGCATTTATTTTGTCAGGGAAAACTAATCCTGAGTCAGTTAAAAGTCAGGGAATTCTGAAATGATGTCAGACTGTGGAAACCCTGAATAAAATAACTATGTATAATGATTCTCTAGAAA
>NW_015150795.1:795697-797833 GCF_000732505.1 Cyprinodon variegatus
CATTATATTAATAGTATTATCTTGAATAAACATACCGTGACTCTAAAATAAAAGTTATTCATTTGTGACATTGACTTCTGTCTTGTGATTTATCTTAAGTTTTTAACCTGTTTTTTTAGATTTAGTTTTTTTAGGTTTAATTTTAAAAGAATGTGCAGGAAGGATTGAAAAGCATGTTAACACGGTAATGTAGGCTTGAGTTCATTATCAAACTTAAAAAATACTGAATTACAAAAAACATTTAAAAAACAAACATGTTTCATTGTTAAATATAATAAAATGAATATAAGGAACTCTATTTATCAAACATTATACAGGGCAAGTAAAAATTGTTTCGGTCAAATTAAATGTGAAAGTTACTTGCCCTAAATCCTTAACGTCAACCCCTGGTCATATGCAAACATGGAGGAAAAATCTCCTTTCTTATCTGTCAAAATCGACCATTATTGAAGTTTTAGGATGATATTTTCCAGCCTGGAGTTTTAGTTTTTTTTGTATTTTTTTTTTTAACATGGAGCCTCTGGCCAGACTTTAGATTATAAAGCTCTGCAGCTTTATCAGAGCAACTTCACTGCAACTCGTTAAGAAAACTCTATGGAAGCTGTGAGTCAGCACACAGAAATGAGATTCAAGCGAGGAAGCAGCAGCAGCTTCTGCAGGGATCCTAAAACCTGTGATGAAGCACAATCAAACCCTGCAGAGTAAATGAGCAGCACTGACAGACGCTCTGCAGCCGTTACACCAACAGATGAAATAACATGATGACACTCAGCATTCCTCAGAGAACAAGCAGCAGCACACTTTGGCTTTAGAGTCTGATGAATCTGGACTAAACCAGCAAATAGAACGGAGCTCAGAGCCTACCTGAGGAAATCCTTCAGAGCAGGCAGATCGTAACCTGGTAGATGGATGATAATTGGATCTTTATTGGTCTGTCCTTGGAGGATATGTGGAGCTCTGGCCAGCAGCACGGCCCTGTGAGCTCGGACCGATCCTGAACCCGCATAGAGGGAAACATCTGCCTCCAGTTCCTCCTGCAGCAGCCTGGAGAAACACAGAACAAATGATTTTCCTCAGACTTGGATATCAAAGCACAAACAACTCTTAATAAACAAACAAAGCAGAGTTCCTGCATTCTTTTCTCTATTTCCATATTTTATAAGGCTTAGATATCCAGACTTGGCTTTCTATTTACCCTTTTAAAAGACTAATAAAAACTTTCCCTATAAAATCAGAGCAAAGATGTAAAAACTTTAACTTGAATCCTAATCCATACTTTTCAAACTAGTCCCTGATAAAGATAAATCTGATGGCCTGTTTCTGTATCGCAGGACTTTGGAACATGAATCCTGAGGCGGTCCAGCTCCTCCATACCATCACCATATCTCATCCCGCCTCGCTGACTGAACTGGGTGACCCAGAAAGGGAGTCAGCGTGAGGCGAGTGTGCATTCATAGATCAAATGCTGGTGTCACATTTGTCCCATAACTCCGATCAAAGTGAGAGGAAAACTCTGACAGGCCAAAAGGACGACCCGCCTCCCAGAGACGCTCGCATCAATGTGACCTTTTCTTCTGGGAAACAGAACAGCAAAGAATAAACCTTGCATTTGTTCAATGGCCGTCCATGTTGTCATCATCACACCCTCACCTGTCACTGATTACTGAAAATGTCTGCAACTATCTTCAAACTTTTCTATTTTCATTCAGTTTTTCCACAGATGGGTTTTGCAGAAAATGTCAAATAGATAATATCAGATAAGAAACTAAATTATTATCAATGTTTGGAATTGAAGAGTTTCAAATAACAGAATATCATTGCTGAATACAAACACCATTATAGACCGAAATAAACATGGAGGCACCGTTTTCCTAATCTGCGTTAATCTGCATTTATTCTCACAAAAAGGTTTTAGTCTAATAAAAATTTCTTATCTTTTCATAGTTTTTTTTATTGTTAGAAATAGGAATTTTATTTTTTCCTCTATGTTCTGGTTGGAGGTTCAGAGGAGGAATGAATAGAGCTTAATATTCTGTCCAGCCAGACTGATCTGACGTATACATGGGATATCATTCTGATTAGGTGCTTTTAGAGTTGGATTTCAAGGCGGGACTAAGCCCCAGATCCCACATACTC
>NW_015150795.1:799331-800092 GCF_000732505.1 Cyprinodon variegatus
CTACATGAGTTTTAAAATATCGGCATATCGGATATCGGCCAAAATCCCAATATCGTGCATCCCTATCTTATATATTTCGAAAAACTAACACAGCTTATTTCTAGGGATGGGAATTGAAAACCGGTTCCTGTTCAGAACCGGTTCCGTGTGTTCCAATTCCATGGCACCGTTTGGCAGCTTGTTTAACGGTTCTCTTAACGGTTCCAGGCAGCACCAGAGCCTAGCGCTGGGCACATGACTTACGTCACGTTTGTTATGCAAGTTACGCACACGGCATTCAGTTAGCAAGTACGATGTTACCGCATAAGTCTAGAGCGGCAGTAACATCCGCGGGAGGAAATTCATCCAACATGCAGAAACATCTGTTTATGTCTGTGCATGCCGTCTGGTACTGAAATTCTATTTAGCGTCAAAATGAACTAACTAAATTCTAGCAGGATGGATGCTTGGAGTTATTAACCTTATGAATTTTGGTCTTCGTTTTTTTTTTTTTTTTGTATGAGCATAAGACATGACACTGCATTTTAAAAGATGAAGCATGCAGAGTTCAAATTAATTAAACCTTTTCACATTTTGACCCAACTGCAACTTTGTATGAACTGTATTGATATTTCTCATGCAAAGTTTATAGAGGAATTAGTAACTCTAATTTAATGCTCTTTTAATGCTATTAGAAAAAAAAATGCGATCAACAAGTACTCATGATTCTCATATATATATATATATATATATATATATATATATATATATATATATATATA
>NW_015150795.1:803943-805551 GCF_000732505.1 Cyprinodon variegatus
ATGACTTTTAATTAAATAAAAACCGCTGTCCCAAGGCCTGTGCAGAAAACACGCCTGTGGTTTCTGACTCACCTGTTGAGGTCTGCAGACAAAGCAGATGATAAACATCTCCTCAGCTGCTCCTTGTATTTGCGCTCTTTGGCTTGAAATTCTCTTGCAGATTCAGTGTTGATCATGGCTTTCTAAATTCTTTAAAAGAGAAACGAGAAACGAGAAAAAAAACTAATCAGTTTTTATTATTTAAGAAGAGGACAAGGTTGCAAAATATGGTAGGGTGACCTCATAGTTTGGAAAAACAAAAAAGAAAAGAAGTAATCAACCGACAATAATTACATCCCGGTTGATCTATTAATCTCATTAAGCTCCATTATTATAATAATAAACAATGACTAGTTTAACATGGTTATTTCAGCAGGATGTTTGGGATTGTGGGTCAACTTTCCAGGTTGCAGTACCACCTTTCGCCAAACTGACCGGAGAGGCGCTATTTTACAAAGCTGAAGGAAATCAATAACAATAGAAAAAAGCAACTGCAAACCTAAAATTTATATAAAAACGATAAAACAATAATACACCGCTCACATTTTTTATGTTAATTATGGTGAACGTTATTTGAAAAAAAAAATTAAAAGCGTTTCCCATCAGCAGTTTAAACACATATTGTATATATCTTGTATATATATATATATAAAAAAGAAAATAAAACTTTCACAAATTACAACCAAATTACCGGAACATATCTGAGCTGTCAGAGGGTTTCTGTTCTGTCTCTGTTAGCTTCCGTCTCTGCTTCATGCAAAACACTGAACATCATCCTCCTTCCAATGCTGGGAGGCTAGCTAAGGGAGCTAGCTGAGACTAGCATCCTTTCCCCCTTTAAAAGGCTGACCGTGAGCTCCGAGGAGTTCGTGATGAAACCGGAACAGAATAAATAATCTTCCGGCTTTTGTACGTTTTGGTAGCATTTGAATAAATGCATAAAACGACATTACAGAGGTGCTGACCCACTGACCGATGGTGTTGACATCACCGCTGCACGCTGCTCACCGCGCACGGGACACGGTTTGACAAACAGCCAAGGAGCGGACGAGTCAGGAAGCTTCCGGACATGCGCAGTGCTGCGCCTGCTCGCCTTCATCTGTAACCTGTGGTAGTGAGTGAATTTTTTTATTCCAACCATCTTATCTCGCGTTAAATAGAAGGAAAAAAAAAGATTTGACTCCTGTATTGTATTTTTTTTATTTATTTTTTTTTTCTTTTAATTTTTGTATTTTGTTTCCATTTCCGTTTCGTTAAAAAAAAAAAAGAAAAAAAAATGGCAAAAGGCACAAATAATTATTTTATCTTCATGTTATTTTGATACATTTAGTGTAATCGTATCTAAGATAATTTATCAAAAAAAAAAACATTTGTTTTGTTTTCCTTTTTCACCATATCCTGTCCTCGAGGTGACCTCAGGCTTACTGGTGACGTCATCGTCTCGTCCCGTATTGTTGCTCTCGTCCTATTTGTCAACCCAAATGCCCGATGCAAGGATATAAACATCTATTTTAATGCAGACATCAACAGGATCCAGAGGTTTAATATGAATTTATTAGAACAAAACAA
>NW_015150795.1:805813-807711 GCF_000732505.1 Cyprinodon variegatus
GTGTGTGTGTGTGTGTGTGTGTCCTGCCACGCCTTTAAATTCAGCTCAGTGTTTAAAAAAAAAAAGTGACTCTACATCAGCTTTTTTTTTCTTTGGCACAAAGCAAAGCTAAAAATATCCGCTGTCCAGACGTTTGCTTTGACAGGAAAGCTTCAAACTGCTGCATCACTCGACTGACGGATTTAGTAAAGCATCACCTGCTCTTTCTCTGCTTTTCTTTCCACATCATCCACATCATCCGCATAAAAGCTTACAGTCAGTGTTTGTGAGACAGCTACAGGAGTGAAAACAGGAGATTCTGTTTATAGCTTCAAACACCCAACAATAATAGTACCAAAAAGTCGGCTGAACACGTGAAGAAGCATTGAACTCTGAAAGACTGACACTCATTCGGTTTATTTATAAAATCAAACAGTTTGGACCTGGCTCAGTGAGTTTCAAAATGCAGTGTTTTAGGAAGAGTTACAAAATAGTACAACAGGCAACCATCACTAACATTTCTATACAGGAAGATCATGGTAACATTCTCTACATTTGAGCAAGTATCTGAGAAAGAAAAACAAAATCTATATAGAAAAAGAAAACTACCTGATAAACGGGGCCCTGGGAGGTGGAGCTCCCAGGAAACTGTGCCCAAAATACAGCTGAGCGACTCAGTGAAACACGCGAGTACAGCGGACGACGACGCCTCAGGGACGTCTTCACACCGCGACGGCTCCGAAGTTAAAAGGCACCACACAATACAGGTCACAAAGACAAGACTTCGCCACACATTTGTAATGCTGTAACCGACAAACTTTAAGGCGGATGTCGCTGTCGTGTGCAAGAAAATATACCTTAAACGTGTGTACTCTGCAGTATCCTCACCGGGGAGGTGTGCTTTGATTCTCTCCTTCTTTTAAAAAATATCTAAAATGTGAAAAAATTTAAAGAATGATTGCATCATCACTATGTTGCTTGGTATCACAGGCATATTCAAGGCTTCTCGGGGTGGGGGGGTGGACACCGAGGGGAGAGGGGAGGGAGACGGTGCAGCAGGTGGAAGCTTTGCTGTGGCCTTTAGTTCCTGTAGCTTTTGCGGCCCTCTCCCTCCTTCAGGAAGGTCCATATGAGGGTGTTGACGATGTCGGGCTGGTCCTGCTGCAGCCAGTGGCTGGCCCCCGAAATGATGTTGAGACGGAAGTGATTCCTGATGTAAAGCCGGCAGGCCTCGGCCATTTCCTGCTCCAGGAAGGCGTCCCGTTCTCCCCACAGCAGCAACACCGGAGACCTGACGTGTTTGTGGCTCAGAGGGAGGGAGCTGGAGGCAGGGAGGAGACGTTTGAATTCAGATTTAAAATACAAAAATAACACATCCTAGAAATTTAAACAAGTATTTATTCTCATCCTTTCTCACGTTAAAACCAACAAACGTTCAGGTTTTTGAAATTTTAGGCGGCAGACCAACTGACAGGAACAGAAGTTCGCTGGCGGAGATTCTCAGTCATCCAGGTCATAGTCATTCCAAAAAGTTAAAGTTAAAAAACAAACCGCTGGACTTTGTTTTCCAAGTTTGAAGACATTTCGCTTGTCATCTAAGAAGCTTTCTCAATTCAAAATGTCTGGATTAGAGTTGAATTCCAGGCTTTTATAGAGTAGCTCAACAGAAGCCTTGTAATGGCTTAGAAAACATGCATATTGAAAGTGGAAAACCGGCTCCACCCCTTAATTATGGGCTCGTTAAGGTCATTATTTATGGAGGATAAAAAGTGCCAAAATTAAATAAATAAATACAGCATTAAATAAATAATTTAATGCTGTATTTATCTAATACCTACGGAAGAGGATTAGGGCCACTGAAAAAAAAAAAAGTAAACTGATTTTTAAATTTTATTTCAGTTTAACATGGGAAAAAAGTC
>NW_015150795.1:808813-811283 GCF_000732505.1 Cyprinodon variegatus
AACACATTTATTTATTTATTCCATATTTAATTACATATTGACACATTTAAGTATTTATTTAATGCTGTATTTATGTATTTAATTTTGGTACTTTTTATCCTCCATAGTTATTGGCCTGCAGTATCGGGCATTGCAAGAAACAAAAAAATAAGAAGTAATTTATTAACAAAGTCAGATAACTAGCCTACAGTAGCCCTGGCTGCGGTTAGCCTCAGAGGTCCACTGGTTGCCACGGTACTCTCAGCGCCAGAACTTAATCAGTAAATGGGTCACATGGTGACGCTTAATAGCATCACGTTCTCGCCTCAAACAGTCTTAAAATGTTGCAGAACAACAGCAAAAGAAAAGTGAACTTTTTAGCTTATCAGTCTGAGCTCTTTGAGCGGTCCCGTTAAACCCAGCTGCTGCCGCAGTGCATGCTGGGATGCCTGCTTTGGTGCATTCTGGGTAAAGAGGTCGGAAGAAGAACAACATCACAGAATTTTATCAGTTTTTGTTCTTGTGTTCTTGGCAGTTGCAGCAGTGCTGGTGCTGAAGCTGATAACGTTTCACGATCAGATTTAAATGCACAAGTATGCACACTGGCTAAATCTGATCAGACCATCTTCATCCACAGCTCTCTAGCAGTCGTATCTCGAATGTGAAGGAAAAATCACACCCATAAATATGCAATCAGAAAAAGTCAACTATGTTTAAAACCCTTCAATCTAAGTGCTATGGGAAACTAATCAGGGGAGGTAAAGTCGACAAGGCCCAGCAGGAAATAATGACAGAAACTAAGAAAGTCTCTGGAGAATCCCACCAGTGAACAGGATCAGTTCGAAGGCTGCAGCAGGAACAGGGTTATACTTTTAATGCATCAACCACCAGAAAATAAAATCTATATCTTCACTTCACTGATCTCAGATACTACAAGGTGGTTTTAGAAGATATCCAAAGGACTAAGCCATTCATAGAAATGGATGGATGAATATTTTTTTATTTTTTTATCCAGTGGATGCTAACTGAGAATGGGTCAGTTTATTTTATGTAAGCAGATAAAAGCTATTCTGAGGAGGCTCGTTGCTTGAGAAGTGAGCAGATGGCGTGGCCAGTCATGCATAAAGAGTTCAGATGTAAAACTGCAGAACGTGCCCTTCAATATTCTTCCCACATCCTCCTTCCTACCAACAGAAATACAAAGCTCATTAAAGAGAGCTGTAGCACAATACACCTATTTGGTAGAATAAAACCAAAAATCATGTTTTAAGACCCCAGATAGGTCTGACAGCAAGTGGTGCTGCTAATTCCTCACTAAATAACAATCCTTTTGTCGGTTTCTCTACTTGCAGAACCTAAACGATACCTCAAATAGCCAACATGAATAATACAAATTTAACAGTAAATAATATTTCAGGGTGAACTCCTGAGGAAGCGGCTTCCTGAAAGTTGGACACATTAGTACCTTTTTATCACCATGACTTTCAAAGGGGCTTTATCATGCAGATTTAACTTTTTTATGCTTTTAACCTTTTCTAAATGCTATTTAACAATAAAAAGGGTGTTAAGTATTCAGAGTCAACCTATTTTACTCTAAATAAAGTGTTTGCAACTATACTGAGTGTAAATCTGCTCAAGTGTTGGAGTTATTAGCACTGAATTGCAACCTTTATTCTATGTGACAGGGGTCACCAATTAAAAATCAGCGGGTCCGAATAAAGAGTACACTGCAAAAACGATCTTAAAATAAGTAAAAAATTCTTAAATCAAGTGTATTTACCCTTAATTTGAGCAGGTAAATAAGATAGTTTGCCAATGGAATTAGTATTTTTACACTTAAAATAGGAATAATTAGATAATATTCACTTGAAATAAGAAAGTGCAATATTTTCTTATTTTAAACGTAAATTTTCTTGTTCCATTGGCAAAATGTCTCACTTACCTCCTCAATTCAAGAAAAAAATGCACTTATTTTAAGAAAAAACGACTTATTTAGATTTATATTGTTTGCAATGTATCAACAACCAGTAAATTTGTGGAGACATTTTTAATTAGAATCTGTCACTTTAAACAGAATTTAACACTGAAATAAAATTAGGTGTTTATGAATCCATGTTATATACTGACTTTTAAAAATAAATAAATAAATATAAATATATATATATCATTTTCCATTGGGTTTTTTTTTAAGTAGAGAACAATCTTTCAGTTTGGTTTATAGACAATTTCCTGATTCACATATTCTATAAAACACCTGAACTGTGTTTATTTTCCCTCTTTTTCTTTTGTCTTAATATTGGCAGTGGGCTTTAGGCTGCCCTGCGAGGCTTTAAACCTGGGTTTAACCGGAGACTAAGCCATTCTAAAGCACATACCAAGGTGCTCATTCTGAACCTGGATCCAGATTTATTGTTGATTCTGTTCATGGTGGAGAATCCTGCTTCACAGCAGCAGGTTGAGCCAAACATCCTCTAAATGTGCAGGGTCATCT
>NW_015150795.1:811622-812758 GCF_000732505.1 Cyprinodon variegatus
TTAGTAAAATTTAGTCTGAAAAGTTGACATTGGATAGAGTAAATGTTGTTAACCTAATATATTTCATATCATACTTGTAAATGTTCAATCTAAATTCTCAAACCCTCCTAAACGCAGAATGTAGGTAGTGTGCCTCCATGTGAGTTAGTCTCCTACCTGAAGACATTCCTGTAATAGTTGAGGGCTCCTGTTAGAGCTCCTGGTTGTGAGAGTGCATACAAATAAGCTTCCAGGTCCTCTGCAGTGAGCCACCGGCCCTTTCTCCCAATCCCTGTGCTTCGACTGGTGAACAAAGACTTCAGAGCCTGCAGGAGAGACAGAAGGAAACAGCTGGATGAGTTTGATGCTGGAGCACTTAAATCTACAGAAAATGAAGGGAAGGACACCAAGCATGAGTCAGAGAAGATGCTTTGCTGGAGACTCTGCTCTAATGACCTTCAGTACGGTTCTGCCTCTCTGAACTCCTGCTAGTTTGACAGCATTTCATGCTGGGCTTCTAAATCTGAAAACTCAGACAAAACATATGGCGTCGCTCTTATAGTTGAGCAAAAAATTCTGTCAAACCCACCATGATGCATAAGAATTAAGAAAAAAAAGAAGCTTTTTTGGGGGGTAAATATAAGGAGATGTTTGAGAGGCAGAAATGAAACCATGAATGAGAAGATGAAATTAACAGACAACGCTTGAACACAGCAAAGAGCCATCAGTCTCTCTCTGTAAATCTATGAGCTGCCAAATCCATTTCCAGCTGTTTACACAAAGGGATGTAACAAAAAAGGTTTTTGCCTATTAAACAATTTCTTAATTTATCAAATAAAAAAGATTTCAGATCATCAAACTCATTTAATGAACTACAAATATAACCTGGGTAAAAAAATACAAAACATACAATCCCCAAGCATAGCGGCCAAGCTTATTGAATCATGAATTAACTTTGATTAAATAACATCTTTACCAGCTAAACCAATGCCTTTATTCCAATGCGATACGATGATGAGCTGAGCTGAACATATCAGCCGATACCCGATAGTGAAAGTACGGAAGAGGATTAGGGCCACTGAAAAAAAAAGTTGACTGATTTTAAAATTTTATTTCAGTTTAACATGGGAAAAAAGTCAGAATTCTGACTTTTTTCT
>NW_015150795.1:814022-816214 GCF_000732505.1 Cyprinodon variegatus
AAAGCGGGGAGAATGGCGCTAGGCTTACCGCACCGTGACGTCACTGCTGGAAGATGGGAGGTGTTACTATATTTGGGCAAAAATGGCCGCTTCCAGACTCGCAACAAAAATATTGTTTTTATTTTATTACTGATTAATGCTAAATTCATTAGGAATTCATAAACATAGTAGTTTTAGGTATAAATAATGACCCATTGATTATTCCTTGCTGACCAGACTTTTCCATTAAAGAGTAGTCAAAGGCAGAAGCTAATTCTGTTAAAAGGCTTTCCTGCCCATCTCAAATTTTCCAATGAGTCTCGATTAAAACACATCTGAAATAAAAAAAAAAAAAGGGGTCAAAGTACTTCAGAAATGGTGTCTGTTTTTAAGCCAGTTATCAGGTTTAAAGGGGTTATTACTAATTTCTGATTTGGATAACTTTCCTTTACGAAATAAATAATGTTTGAAAAAAAAGCATGTTTTCAATTTATTTGGGTTGTATTTCTGCTATTAACAATTTAATTAATAACCCAAAACCTTTAGGTTTGACCCAATAAAAAAAAAGCAGCAAAGGTAGAAATCTTTAAGAAGATTGAAGATCATTTCTGAAAACGCATCGTCCAGATTAAATGGGATTAGTTGTAGATCAATTAGAGAAAGACGTGCGAATAAAGAACAGCCCACAGGAACGCATGCCAGCGCCCCTGTGTGCGTGCATGCAAGCTCGACCTTGAACGCATGCGAGCCCACCTTGAAATCGTTGATGGAGAGCATCAGCTCTGGAAAGCGAGGCAGCTGGAAGAAAAAGAAATGGCTGGATTTCAGCAGCTGGCTGGGATGACGCAGAGCGTAGTCTGGAGGGAAAGAGAGGAGAGAGGCGTTAGTGGTTTTGGTTTTAATTAATGGAAAGTTTGCTCACAAGGCGAGGTTGTGGCTGTGATTGGACTCTGCCACCCTGTCTGCTGCAGTTAAACCTGCTGGTATGGCTCTGTGTGTGTGTGTGTGTGTGTGTGTGCCTTCCCTGTAATTAGCTCCTGCCTTTGGGGGCAGAGGAAGATTTACCAGCTGGATGCAGACATCCAGCTGAAGTAATGACATCTCCTAATTCCTGTAATAATCCAAAGCAGCGCTGCTCTGATTCTGCCTTTAAAGACGAGGAAGTGCTTGTGGTGAAGTCACACCTGTGAACACAGAAGGGTGGGGGCAGTTCAGGACAATCAGCTTGGTCACCATCTCAGGGTAGTGGATGGCGAACAGCCAGGCTATCGTTCCGCCCCAGTCGTGGCCTACCAGGCAACATCTGCTGTACCCTTGGAAGAGAACAGAAACATACATCAAATATTTTCATTTAACACAAAAAAAAAATCTAACCACCAGGCAGATTTTTTTTTTTTTTTTTTTTTTTTGCTTTAGAGCCACAATCAGACCATTAAAAATGCTCCAAATCAGACACAGATGATGTCAATTAATGCTAAATCCATCTTTTAATCAAAAGGCATTTTTTAAAATCTGGATGCTCTGGATCTTATGTAAAAAAGGGAAAGAAGGATGAAGCCAAACTAAGGCACCATCCTTTAAATGTCCCTGACAGGGGAGGCCCCTGCCTCAACAGTCCAATGATCAGATCTACACACACCTTCTATAAACTCATCGCAGCCACAGCACTGCCATTTACAGTCTCTTATTTGTATGCCAAAAGTCATACAAGCAACTACTATGCTGTTTATTTACAGTAAAAGTGTAATTCTATTTTATTTCAATTCAATTCAGTTTATTTCTATAGCCCCAAATCATAACACATGTAATCTCAAGGCACTTTCCAGTTCACCAGATCATCCAATCAAATTGGTTTAAAGTTTCTATCTGAGGAAAACCAGTTGACTGCATCGACTCATTGACCTGAGGGCAATCCTTCACACTAAGCATGCTTGCAGCGACAGTGGAGAGGAAAAACTCCCTTTGAACAGGAAGAAACCTCCAGCAGAACCAGGCTCAGTTTGAGCGGCCATCTGGGTTCAAGGAGACAGAAGCAAAGATACAAGAGGCAACTGTAAAAAGGGGCCCCGTCCAGGAGAGATCCAGCCAGGCAGACGAGCTCTGAGCCAGCTCCCATGTCAGAGGATGAAGAGAGCACATCCAGGACTAAAGTGAAAAACAGGCTGATCTCCAGCATCTATAAACAAAGGTGTTGACGGCAGCAGCACAGCTGA
>NW_015150795.1:818031-823479 GCF_000732505.1 Cyprinodon variegatus
CAGAGTTCATTATTATTCCTCCACTAAATGAAAAAAGTCATAATTTATTATCATCTAGAGACTATTAATGTCGCTACAAGCATGCTTAGTGTGAGGGATTGTATTTGAGTCAATGCAATCAACTGGTTTTCCTTAGATAGAAAACTTTGTATCAATCTGACTGGATGATCTGGTTGAACTGTAAAGTGCCTTGAGATGACATGTGTTGTGAATTGGCGCTATATAAATAAACTGAATTGAATTGAATTCAGTTTTAAATGTATTTGGAGTATTTTAATCCCTTTCTTTCCTGCAAATGTACCTACAATATGTAAATTATCTACGCTTCTAAAACATCCTGGTGAGAACCCTTCCATGTAGGCCGGATCCTTCAAAGAACAGTTAAGGGCGAAAGTGAAAGCTGTGAATTGGGACGCTGACAGCATGAGGCATGGCATCTTTTGACCTCATTTATTTGGATGTTCTTGTTATTTATTAGAAAAATCACACATCTTAGAAAATGTATTAATGTTGCATCATTGTTATAATCTGTCGTAGAGAAAAATAAGTGGAATAAACGCCATATGACAAAGGTTAAGGTAAAACCTGCAGAAATTATTTCGATGAAGATAAGGGGTTTTTATTTTCATTTTTAATGAGAGATGTCAAAAAACAGGACATGCCTTCAGCTTTTAGTGAATTGATGATTTTTAGCGACACCATTAACAAGATTTATAAATATAAATCAGATTGGATCCAACTCAACCCTTGGATTGAGTTTGATGACAACGTTATCTTGCTGATATCTTACTGATTTATCTTCCTGGTAAAAGGGAGTTTTCCCTCCAGTCGTTACAAGCATGCTTAGTGTGAGGGATTGCCTTTTAGTCAATTAGTCCATGCGATCAACTGGTTTTCCTTAGATAGAAAACTTTGAATCAGTTTGACTGGATGATCTGGTGAACTGTAAAGTGCCTTGAGATGACATGTGTTGTGAACTGGCGCTATAGAAATAAACTGAATTAAATTCAATCTTGCCAGGGGCAGAACCATGCAGGTAAGTCAGCATTTGTCATTGGACACCCCATTTTAAAAAAGGCAGCCTCTTGAAACATGAAATGTTGAAAGTTATTTTTAATTTAAAAAAATAATGCTATTCAAGAAAAGCTGTCGTGCTTCTAAATCTTTACATTTGGTGTGCATCATTTCATGGGCATTGCGCTACCGTGCATTATGCATAAGTTATTAGCTGTCGTTGGACATAAGCTCTGGACTCGTTGAATACCCCCAAAATTGAAAAAATACATAGAAAGTTCAGCGTATGCCAGAGTTTTAGGAGATTCTTAGACGTCAGGCATACGCTGGCTAAATCGAAAAGGTGTCACAGGGGCTTAAAGCTACAGTGTGTAATAATTACAGGGATATACAGTCAGAAATGTAATATATTATACATAACTATGTTATTTATCATCATCTACGAGCTCAGCCTCTTAACCTTAATATTTGCGTTGCCTTAGAATTCGTTATTTATAATTACATAGGAGCGGGTCTCGCAGCCATGGAGGCAGACATCTTTGCGCTACGGCAGCGCAGAGCCAACAAACTAGCGATTGCGAGATCGCCCATTACGCTCGAAAGTAACTACGGCAAGTTGTTTAAGTCTACATGAAATCTATACCCTACACAGACTAATGAAATACTATCTGTAAAATTATCTATGTAAACAAACCTCATCACTTGAGAAGGTAGGTGATGCGGACGTCGTGGAAGACATTTTGTCCCGTAACGCTCGCCGTACTGTTGGGGGGGAGAAGCGGTGGGGGGGAGATGTTCATGTTGCTGCGGTCTGCAGTCTGGACGTTAGATGTCGCTGAAAATTACACACTGTAGCTTTAAGGAAAACCAGCTGATTGCATCGACTCATTGATGCTTGTAGCGACAGTGGAGAGGAAAAACTCCCTTTTAACAGGAAGAAACCTCCAGCAGAACCAGGCTCAATGTGAGCGGCCATATTTGCTTGTTATGTTTTGCTTATACTTTACTTTTATTTATGTTTTAGTACTCTTTGATTTAAATATAGTTAAATGTAAGCTTCATGTACAATGGGGTGATTTTTGTTCCATTAATGTTGCAAATAAAAAAAAAATTTTTTTTTATGTCTTTGCTGTTTTCTCATATTTTATTTTCGAAATTGTTTTTTAATGTATTCTATTTCTTTTTATTTTCCAAAAATATTTTAAAGATTTTATATTTTAAATTTTCTTTTTAGTTTTTATTTTGAATTAGTATTTTTTTTTTTTACATATTGCATTCTTTCAAATACTGTTTTTGATATCCCTTTACTTCTGGGGGTGGGCTTCCCTCTGGAGTGAGAAGCAAAGACATTTCTATTGGTTCGCTGGATATTTTGATGATCAAGAGTCATATTGGATTTGAAGTGAAGAAAAGGGGATCTGTAAAATTAAGTTTGAAAAGAATTAAATTTGTAAAACTCAATTTGAAAACAGAAATAAATGTAAAAAATCTGAAACAAAATTTTTGGAATCAGAAATTTAAAAAATTTTATTTTGAAAATATTACATCTGTAACTTATATTTGGAAAAAAGTCCAATATTTTTTTTTTATAAAATTTAAGGATAAAAAAAGGAGACATTATATATCAGCAGTGTCGTTGTCACAGATAAACCACGGCAGCATTCAGCCTCTGTTATCTGCTTTATTTCCATCCGAATGCGACTGACTTGAACGAGGAAAAGTAAACTTACTGACTGCAGCTTCAACCTCCATAAAGGTGGTGGAGCTGTTTCTAGTTTACAGCTCAATAAGGATTATCATAAACACCAGCTTAGATGTATAACCTGGACAGGTTTATCTGCTCTGGTCTAAAAAAAACAAGACAAACCACATGAGAGAAACTGTAATGTGCTGAGAAGAGCCTTTGGCTTCAAATACAGACAATCTCAATGTTAATGAAAAAAAAAATCACAAGGTGGTATTTCACTTAGATCGGTTTTCTTGTCACTTCTGCAGAAGCAGCCACTTGATCATATTTGGGTGTGAGGTGACAGCTGGACCTCAATGACATTTTAGAGCTGGATATAAATAGGACTTTAAAAAAAAAGGGAGCTAGGATATAAAAAACTGTATTAGTTTGAAGATTAAAGGTGTAAAAGATGAACAAACTAAACAGCTATTCTGGTTGGATGAGTGTCAGATGGATGCCGGTGTGTGAGGACAGCCTCCAGCCTGCTCCCTGATGAAGTGAGCAGACTGCTGGGGCTTCTGTCTGACTCACAGGAAGTTTGTCATGCTGTGCTGCGGGCCTGTCCAGACCTCAGGACCGATAAACAGGTTTATTTTTGACCTGACTCCGGCCCCTCACGGTTATTTTGCAGACTTCTCACCCAGGTACTCCACGATGTCCTTCACGTCAGTGACCAGGCAATCCAGGTGGTAGCTCTCAGGGGAGAGCGGCAGGTCGGATTCGCCGTAGCCACGCATGTCGACGGCCACCACACGGAACTCGCTCTTGAACTCTCGCAGCTGGTAGCGCCAGGAGAACCTGAGGAAGCCAGATATGTGCGGTCAGCGGTGACGGCTCGCTTCTGTTCCAATCTAATGCAAAATGAGTGTGCCAGAACAGACTCCATGTGAGGATAGGAGACAGCAGTTAAGTTGGGGAAGATTCTCAGTCATCCAGCTCATAGTCAGTCCAAAAAAAAAGTTAAAAACAATCCACTGGACTTTGTTACCAAGTCTGAAGACGTTTCACTTCCCATCCGTGAAGCTTTTTCACTTCAAAATGTCAGAAATAGCGTTGAGATCCAGGTTTTATACAGTAGCTCAAAAAAGCCTTGTTTTTGTTTTGAAAACATGCAAATTGCAACGGACGAACAGGTTCAACCTCTTTAGAATGATGGTAGTTTGCCTTCTTTTATTAGCCTGCACTGCCCTATAACCGTCTAAGAAGCCAAACGACCCCCATTCCAAAGGATTGGACCCGTTCATCAATTTCTATTTGCATGTTTTCAAAACAAAAGCAAGCCTTTGTTGAGCTACTGTATAAAACCTGGAACTCAACACTATTCCTGACATTTTGAATTAAAAAAGCTTCCTGGATGGGAAGAGAAACGTCTTCAAGCTTGGAAACAAAGTCCAGTGGATTGTTTTTAACTTTTTTTCTTGGAAGAAATGAGTTAAATTTCAGCTTCACTCTCTGTAGGGTCTTGAGCCATTTTGTAAATAGGAACAAGCTTAGTTTCCTCAAACAGTTTGTCCTCCTGGAAGTGCAGTGAAATGTTGGTCTCTCATTAACGCCAATGAAAATATATTATATATATATAAAGAAGTATTCAGAAGTATTCAGAAACGCTGAGGTTTCTGAATACTTCTGGGTACTGCGGATACCTTTTTTTCTAAAAGTAGTGAACAGATTTCAAAAAAGAAGGGTGAATTTTTCTGACGACCTTCAGCTCAGTTCATCGTTCTAATCAGGAAAATGGAGAGAGAAGCAGGAACGTCTCCACTCTACTGTTAAATTAATCCGTCTCCGGCCCTCAGCCTACATAAAGTCCTACATGGACAGGCTTATAGCTCTCTGGCCCCGGTCCAGGGCGCAGTGCTCAACATCGTGTCTTGAACGCTTTGGACCATCCATGCTAAATATAAACCATGTCTGTGAATCAGGCTGGCATGGATTTGAAGATATTTCCCAGTCACAGTCATGATATACTGGAGTAAAAAGAACTTTTAGCAGATACAGGAGTTTTTTTCCTCCCCTCAAACCTACCAGAACTCAGGGAAGCCGTGCAAAAACAGCATGAGGGGCTTTCCTCTCTCCCCGGCAGCGACGTAGTGGAACCGAAGGCCAGACTCCTGCAGAAAGAAAACGCACACAAACAAAAACTGGGCTGACAATTTTATCACCAGCCAAGACCTACCAGCTCAGCACTTCTGCATGTATGATTTATAGAAACTCAAGTGTGAAAATGTGTATCAGCAAATGTTAAAGCTTTCAATTCAAACACACATTCTTATCTTGCTATATGTAGTGAGGACCATACGTTGATTCCTATTGATTTTCAGTCATTTTCACCCCTTTCTATGCTCTAACCCTGGCAATAACCATAAATATCCATTACCTGTTCATGCCTAAGCCTAACCTAAAGGTTATGTTCTACACCAAACTATGAGCCAAGCTTAGTTAGTTTTTATTTCTATCCATATTGGGACTTTACATTGACGATCATTCATTTTAGCTCCTGCATTTACCTTAACACACTGATCTCTATTCACTGGTTTGCTGATTGCCCGAAAAAAGTGAAGCCACTGGCCGCCATGCTGGTACTCCCTAACTCCCTAACCTGACTCCGCCAGAAACCTTCCATTGAAGTAATTTTGGGAAGGGGCGAAAATACTGGTTAGCTGATTGGCCTATGTTGGTGATAGACGGGCCAAATAAACCAATCA
>NW_015150795.1:823872-825847 GCF_000732505.1 Cyprinodon variegatus
CTTGAAAGCTCGCGAGATCAGGATGGTCTCACCAGGCTAGGTACTCCCCACTCCCGCAGAGATGAGCAGTAAAAATGCCTACCTGTGCAGTATTTGACTGCACAAACAAGCAGTTTTCCAGCTGTAGGAAAACGTTTCACAGGTAATTTCACAATCAGTGGATGTACTAACCAATAAAATCCAAATATACTCCAAGGTATCCTATAGTATAGTATGTAGCTTAACATTAGTCTGGCTATCTCAGACTGACTCAAAGATAATGACTAATTACTAATTGACATTGTGTCTAATGTTGGAAAATAGCAAGTAGCGTAAATAGAAAGTAATTCATTGTGAAATGTCATTGTAGTAATTTTTTATTAAGCGGATAACGCTGTTGTTTTCGTAGTGTTTGTTGTATTTCTCCTTTGAAAAAGTCATGTGCTTAAATATATTGCATGTTATATTGACGGAAAAAAAAGCGACTCAAACATTTTTAAAGGCTAATGTACAGACACAGCATAAGAGTTTAAGGCATCATTCATGCATAATCTGCAAATACAAAAATACTATAGCATTAAAAGACATGTACTTGTAATTCAGTCCTGATGTAAAATCTTGAAATTATATGTAATTTATTATAACAACAAATTTCATCAATACATGCATATTACTTCTACATCATCAATTTAGCACTTTTGGCACATCTGTATTATTATGCTTAATTAACACATTCCTTTTATTGTAATTAATTTGTATAATATGTTATATTACATGATTTATAGACTTTATTGACTTCATAATGATGCAATATGATGTGCCTATTTTTTTAATTATAAAGTAATCTACTGATGCTATGAAACAGCCAGTTTCTGTCAAAGTTATGAATTTATGTTTATTTTAAAAGTCTTAAGCCCACCTGAAAATAAGAACATGGTTGTTCGATGCTGTAGCGCATTGTTTACATGGCGACCGGTCTAACTAGAGAGTACCAATATGGCGGCCGGTGGCTTCACTTCAACCCCTGACTACCAACAGGCAATCAGCAATCCAGTGAATAAATAGAGATCTGTGCCCTAACCCTAACTTTAATATTATGTTCATTCACCCCATATGGCTAAACAAACCTTCTAACATTAAAATGGAGCTCTACCACATTAGAGCCAGACTTTGCTGAAATATTACCACCAAAGTTTTAAAATAGATAATAAAAATACAACTAAAAAAAATAAAACGCAAAACATGTTTAATATCATCTAATATTTCAGCCTGTGGTCCAAAAAAACCAACCCAGAAGATTGGGAACCCCCTTAGAAAAACACATCCCCTTTATTACTTCACTCTATATTTAACTATAAAGTGAAATAATAACATTCATTTCTAAATACATTTATTTTTTAAATGCCATTTAGTAGTTTATTTTAAAATGTATTTATTTTTAATTTAATGAGACATTTACATGTTTAATTGTGCATTTTACAATCTAATGTTTTACATAAATGTTGCATCCACTTATTTTATGCTACATTTTTTGATTTCATAGCAAATTCACAATAATGTATTTCATGATATCATTTGGCCCTGCATCATGATTATTAACACCATCTTGCAACCTCCAGCTTGGTGTATTGTGACCTGTTGTGAGGGTCCTGACTCCCAGTATGAGAACCTCCCATCTATTAAATACTTCATATTTACCTGAAAGCACAGCAGGACTTACACTGGGAAAAACACTGAACTAAAGCACAAAGTCATCCTGATCAAACTTTTTCTTTGAAATCATCTCAAATCAGCTTCTAATAACCGTCTTCTGTCTCCAGAGACACAAACATTAACAGCTCAGCCATGGTTGAGCTGTTACCCAAATATCTTTTATATCCTTGGCTTATTTTATGCTTTTTGAAGGCCTCAGGAGAACTAATTACCATTAGCCAATCTCACGTTCCGCGTTTCATTGACTAAACCATGGCTCTATCTAAAAACCTCAAATTGGTAA
>NW_015150795.1:826942-829197 GCF_000732505.1 Cyprinodon variegatus
ACGGCATTCTTTGACACATTTCCATGTCCTCATTCTCATATTTTGGATGTGTTTAACAGAGAGCTTTAGCCACCCAATACATTTGTGTAGCTTTTATATTATTTAGTTATTTTACAATAAATACTCCCAATTTAACCAGTGTCATTCATGTTTGTGTCTGAAGGCTAAAGCCTATCCAGGTTCAGCACCACAGTCCAGACCTTTCCCTACCCTGAATAGAGTTCTGTTAACCCTGTGAAAGGTGAAGGATAGGAGCTAGAAGCTACGTCTCTGAGTGAAAAAGTGAATTTGACTTTTCCTCCACAGCATTTGATATTTGGAATGTAAAATCTATATCAAATGGTAATAAATTAAGTTGTATTGTGTGTTTTAGGACCTAACTTTTTATACTAGAGCAAGCCTAGAGCAGGCTGAAAAAGACAACAGTTCACAAAGGATCAACGTATATAGGCCTGGCTTAGATTAAGTCCAGACTTAAATAGTTTTATTCAAGGTTTTATAGGTTCATCTGTAGAGATGTTAAAAAGAAAAAAGTAGCAAAGCTGTTTGGCAGGTAACAGGTCGTTGATTGGTGTAATTAACATCAACAGGAGACTCATCTTGGTGCACGTTTTTTATAACTAGTATCATTTTAGTTCTAATATTTTATTTGCAACCATCAGAGACATGAGGACCATGAAGTGTAGCAACCATCCTGATCACAAGTAAGCTTCAGTTAAAAGTCTGCAGTAGATTCCAGAGTTCCTCTTGTACTTGTTGGAGATTATAGAGATAAAAAATAAATAAAAAGTTTAAACTCTCCTACTCTCAGTATGTTTTAGTAGAGGGAGGATTTAGCGACCAACATACTAAATTACATAATGCTTTACACATCCTGTGGGTTGGTGTTCGGAGGCAGGCTGCTGTCCTTTCAGCACCACCACCTGAGCTCCACCGAGTCACCGGCAGAGACGCTTCATGGTTCGGCTTCAAACCGAACCAGGCCCTGTCCGGCTGGTCACGACGCGACGGAGAAAATAAATAAATAAAAAAAGGAAAATAAAAGGTGTGTGGGGGGGGGGAAACACGCAGACACACGTGCGAAGGACTCAAAAACACAATGAGTTCCAGCGCCTCGCATCCCGCCGCGCGTGAACGTGTCTTACCTTGATCCTAACATAACAATGAGTTCCCAAGGACGTGTCATTCAGACAAGCCGGGGGAGTTTCACGGACCCCCCACTGGAAGGTGGCCGTGGGCCTCAGCACGATGTTCCAGCAAAGTTTCATAAGCGCCGCGGTGGCGCAGAGAGCGCAGTAACCATAAACCAGCGACCAGTAGCCCCAAACTCTGATCCTCAGCGCCAGGCTGAGCAGACACAGCAGCAAGTTGTGGAGGACTCTCGCCATCTTCGCATTGCCGCAGGAAATCGATCCGGGTCTCGTTGCTGATTGATCCCCCCCCCACCCCGGCTGGTGTTGAACCTCAGCTCCGGCGGCGCCGTCCTCCCGCTACCAGCTCACACACAGCACTGTCTGAAAGGGAGGGTCCCGACACAGCGGCTGAATGGGACGGTGGCACGAGCATCACGTCAGGTTTCACGCTTGCGTGTGACAGCGGCTGCGGAGGACAATCAGGTCCCTTCTTTGTTTTCGACCTTTTTCATGGCAGCCGATAAAAAAAAAAAAAAGAAAGAAAAAAAAGAGGGCGATGCTTTCGGCTAGAAGGAAAAAAAATCACTGCAAAGCGGCAAGGCATCATGGCGCTGCTATGGCAACAACGCCGCAATGACAACACAGCCTGCGTGCTCAGAATGCGATCAGCTGCTCTTATGAGCAAGGAGACAATATGCTGTGAAAATTATTTTCAGTAATCAAAGGGGTGAACTATAATATAGTTAGGATTCAAATCTTAATTTTTTTTTCTTCCAATCACTTTTATGCTCACAGCAGCTGGATAGGACCAGATCCAGTTCAGGGTCAGTCTACACCAACAGGAAAATAAACACAGTATCTGTATTTTCCATATCAATAAAAATCTCATTTTGGGTTTGGGAGTCGTTTAGCTTCTTTTATTAGCCTGCAATGCCCCATACCTATCTATGTGCCTCATACCTAGACAGGTATGAGGCATTGCAGGCTAATAAAAGAAGCCAAATGACCCCCATTCCAAGGGGGTGGACCCTTCGTCTGTTTCAATTTGCATGTTTTCAAAACATAAACAAGGCTTTGTTGTGCCGCTGTATCAGGGTTTATACAGGAATTAGTAACTCTAAT
>NW_015150795.1:829803-832509 GCF_000732505.1 Cyprinodon variegatus
ACCATTTACCATTTACCATTTACCATCAGCATATGAAAATATATTTGAGTATATTATTTTTCAAAGTGTCAGAAATGGATAACAAAACTGCTATTTTCAATGACTACTTATTTTTGTCCAGCTTTAACATCAGTATCGATATCGGCCATATATATATATAAAATTATATATACACACACATTTGTGTTGCACAGATACCAGTATGGGGCGGGGCCTCGATTCAGCACTAAAATGGTGGTATCGTATCGGTGAGTCCCAACAAATAGGGCACCGATACCATTTTGAGAGCCAAAAGTTAATTCAACTATTGTCACACATTCCAGGTAGGCAATAAAAAGTTCTACTGGATTCACTTTTGGTCTTTTTCCTGCTTCTCAAAGGTAGGCAGCAGCTTGACAAAGCCATGATGGTGATTATTTTACGTCCAAGTAGTATGTAGTTCTTCATATATACACACACACACATATTTCAAACAAATGGTATCGGGGTCAAAATATGGCATCCGCGCAACAATATATATATATCTATCTCACGGCAAAATCCTTGGTCATCTTTACCGTCGACAGGCTGCAGCCATGTCCCGAATTCCTCGTTTTCAATGTCAATTAAGGCCTTAATAAAAAGAAAAGTTTAATGACTTAATTAAACCCCTGTGTTTAAACCAACTTTAACTCAATTTCTGACATTTGAATCGAAAAAGCTTCCTGAATGGGAAGAGAAACGTCTTCACACGGGAAACAAAGTCCAGTGGATTGTTTTTTAACTTTTTTGGAATGACCGTGACCTGGAGGACCGAGAATCTTCACCAGCATGATCGGAAACTCCAAATGTAAATTATTAACAAAATGACCTGAGAATGCTAATGAAAGAAAAAGCCTGCATCACTGCATCAGTGCGTTGTGGCATGTAGGCCTTTAGCTACGGTTTATTGTAAAGTCTGGGGGGTTCAGGTCAGGTCAGTCCAAGACCAGCTTCACTGAACCAGCTGCTTCAATAAAATTCAATAAAAATAACAAAAAATACATGGATTCTGGGAAACTTTTGGTATTAAATTAAACGCAAACCATCTGAAAAGAGGACTTTCCATCTTTTTTTTTGTAGCAAAGGTAAGAAAGACCTTTCTGATGTCTCTGGTTCCGGACCGACTTCAACAGAAAGTGATCTTTGTGATTAGCAGCTCTTTACGATGGCAGCCTCAGTCTGGTGCTTTAAAATCCTCTTAAGGCTAAAGTTAACCCTGCTCCCCTGAACAAGTCCTTTATGCGGCTTAGTGTCTCCTACTGACCCAGACAGACCATTCAGAGAATCAGGAAACATTAACAGGTGTTTTAGGGAGCTTGGAGTCTAAACACAAAAAAACCCCTAAACACTTACATACATAATAAAAATAATCAGACTCAATCAGGGAGCAGATTGATTAGTGAAAATAGATTTATTTTGTTAATTAAAATAAAACCTTTTTTTTTAAACATATACAAACAGGTTTAGAGGATATGCTAATTATCATTACTGCATTACAATCAGAGCTAAACGACCAGCCTGCTTCATCTTTACAGTTAGCACAGACATTAGCAACAGCTAATATGAACAGCTAGGAATCATTTGCGCTACACTTCCTTAGTCCACATATCGATCCCTTACTGTACAGTGGGAATGTATTATGCTGGTGTGAGGTTAAAAAAAAAACAAAAAAAAAAACAGCGCTCTGACTTAACTCTAGGTTTCTGGGTAAAACAAAATGAACTTAACATTGAAACAATCCACTGAAAGGACTCGACAATTCCAAGAAGCAACAGAACCGAACATCTGACAACATACATTTTGATAAACTGTGAAACGGTGAGAAATACGAGTTCAAATAATAACGGTGCTATAAACAATTGATATTTGCACTAATGCACTCTTGAGCTTCTTGCTAACAGAAGGATAGATCTGTCCTTTTTCAATTTATCCACTTTTTATTTTCAGCTAAACGACAGGTTTGAGTTTGAATTAGTGTCTACCAAGTCTGAGGAAATTACATCTAATCTCAAAACCCTGGACAACCAAAGACCTTTGACCTTAGAGTTTTACTTCACAGCCTCTGCCTTCAGTCCAGATTAAGTTCAAATGAAGTCATGATGTCCCGCTGCATGGTCATGTCGATACCAGACATCTAAAAGAAGAAAACCTCAGAATAAGCACGACTAAAAACATCGGAAGAAGTTTTAACGAATGAGAAACATTGAAGTCTACTTACAGCCTCTCGTCTGCGACGTTCCTGTTCTTTTTTGCGGGCCAGCTCTCTCTCTTTATCTTTAGAAGATTGTTGGTTTTGGGGCCTTGTCTCAGCTGGAGACATTAAGTGCTCGATACGTTTGGGGGGGTCCAGCCCAGCCACAGGGCAGATGCTGTCCAGCAAATCAGGATTCTCTATAATCTGCTCAGGTGGATCTGATTTACAGGAGCCTGGGAGGCTGAAAGAGAGGAGGCCTGACTTTCAGGGTCACCGAGCAATTAGCTTTTAGCTTTGAAATCATGTTACTGAAGACATGAAACAATTTAATGAATTGAAGATTTGTTCCATTATTGCTGAAAACAAAGAATAAATTGTGTAATGGGAAAAAAAAAAAATCAATCCAGACTAAAAACTTTGAAAAACTTCTTAAAATAAAGTTTTATAAGAAAATGTTTTCACTGAATAATTTTTTTTCCATTTTAATATAT
>NW_015150795.1:833833-835223 GCF_000732505.1 Cyprinodon variegatus
AAAACTTAAAGCTGTTGCAAGTAAATATGTTTTGCATTTGCAACAAATGCTCAAATTTCCCTCCATAGAATTGTGTCTATAGTGGCCACCTGCTCCTTTCAGCGGGCTCCGTCTCTATGGTTTTATCCGACTGTTTCCTCTTCTGCACCTTCTCCCGTTCCTCCTTCTCTATGGCGGCCTTACGGAACAGCTGAAAACTCTCTTTAGAGGCTTTGATAGCAGCAGGAGGGACCGACTGTTTCCCCAACTTTGCCCAAGACACTGCATTTTTCAGGATAATGTCCTGACAAAAAAAAGAAAAGAAAAAAAACATATTCTTTCCGGTTTTAAAAACTTTGATGTTAAGTTAGAACATTTCCAACCTTATGGGAATCTGACTGAGGTTCAGTTAAGCCTGAGGACTGGGATGCTCTGTGTGACCAGCCCTCCAGGGTCCTAGTGTCTAACTGCATAAGAGAAGCAATTTATGATTTTTTCTAGGCTTTTTATCACTCCTGTAGACAGACACAGATTTAATCCAAACCTTTCAGAGCTCTGTGATAAATGTTAATCTGGTGTAGGTTCATTTATTCATTGTTTATGGAGTTTTAATATCCAACAGTTTTGAGTATAACAGTTAGGTCTAATATTCAAGTGTCATCTACATCTGAGTGCAAGGACTTGCCTAAAAGGACTGGAGGATGACCTGCCAGTTGGTTTTCACCACAAAGATCTTTAACACATTCTGCATCACTGTGCCCTGGAATGTATCTTGGCTAATCTGGATCACTGACAACACCCCCACTCTAAATCAGTGGAAACAAACTGACTGGTATTGTTACATTTGAGGCTTTTTCTATGGCATTAAAAGGACAAACCCTTTGTATTCTATCGGACCTGCAACCCATTTCTGGACTACCTTGATGTCTCCAAATCTTGCAGGTTGAGGACAGGGCTTATGGACCTGGCCTGGGAAAAGACCGAGGGTTATAGTGTGACAAGCTATCATATTTGAGTGAATATTATTTTATATTTTTTGGTCTCTCTGTTTTGTTTTTCTTCTTTTGTTGACATTTGTTTGTTTTTTTTGTCTTTGTTTTATATATTTTGGAGTTAGGAAGCTGAGGCGAAGGCATTTTTTGCAAGAAATAAGGTTCAAATTTATTTAATGTCCTCGGACAGAGAGATGGAGCTCTGAGGCATTTCCATACATATATTTATTCCTTACAAAATCAGACACAATCCCCCCAGGGGAACGAACCCACCCCCTGCATAAAGAGCTTTCTTATACTTGAACATTTGGTTATTCCCAAGAAACAACAATTCAATTCATCAAAGACATACATTTTAGCCAGATAAACACTAAGAACAGGTCTCCCGTTCGTGGAACGAAGGAGGCTGTGTGATTCTT
>NW_015150795.1:837053-839325 GCF_000732505.1 Cyprinodon variegatus
ACTCTGGAACAGGGTAAATCTGAACTATTAGACCACATGACCTTCTTCCATTGCTCCACAGTCCAATCTTTATGCTCTCTTGCAAATTGAAGCCTTTTTTTTACTGTTTAGCCTCACTGATTAGTGGTTTTCTTACGGCTACACAGCTGTTCAGTCCCAATCCCTTGAGTTCCCTTCGCATTGTGCGTGTGGAAATGCTCTTACTTTCAGTATTAAACACAGCCCTAAGTTCTACTGTTGTTGTTTTTTTTATTTGATCTCACCACTCGTTTAAGTGATCACCAATCAACATCATTCTGGATTTTTTTCCGGCCACATTTCTTCCTTGAAGATGATGGGTCCCCACTATCCTTCCAGTTTTTAATAATGTGTTGGACAGTTCTTAACCCAATTTTAGTAGTTTCTGCATCTCTTTAGATGTTTTCTCTGCTTGATGCATGCCAATGATTGGACCCTTCTCAAACAGACTAACATCTTATCCATGACCATGGGATGTGTCTTTCCACATGGTTGTTTAGGAAATGAGAAGCAAGTCATTGCACCAGTTGGGGTTAAATAACTTGTTGCCAGCTGAAAGATAATTGCCCATGCAGTAATTATCCAATAGGAGGCTTGTACCTATTTGCTTACTTGAATCCAGGTGGCGACTTATTTTTTGGCCATGCAGTGTATTTTGGAGTTAGGAAGCTGAGGCGAAGGCATTTGTTGCAACAAATAAGGTTCAAATTTATTTAACGTCCTCGGACGGAGAGATGGTGCTCTCTGACTGAGGCATTTCCATACATACATTTATTCCTTACAAAATCAGACACAATCCCCCCAGGGGAACGAACCCACCCCCTGCATAAAGAGCTTTCTTACACTTGAACATTTGGTTATTCCCAAGAAACAACAAATCAATTCATCAAAGACATACATTTTAGCCAGATAAACACTAAGAACAGGTCTCCCGTTCGTGGAACGAAGGAGGCTGGGTGATTCTTATCTCTCATGACCCATCCTTCAACCATGTCTAGAGTACGGAGGCAACTGCTTTCCATCGTCCCCAATCTTAACTCCAGGGTACAGACTGGCACAAGACTTCTGAACAATCACGCCTATTTAGGCAGAGGAAAGGTACATATAGGCCAAAGAAAAATATGCTTCCACAATACGATGTTTATGACGCCTGAATGTCTGTATTTGTTTTGCACTCTGTGCTTTGTTTGCCGTTACTCCTGTTGCAAGAAAAACTTTAATAAAAACAAGGTTGAAAAAAGAACAACAAAAAAAAATGTCCAACCTTCTTAGGGATCTGAGATTTCTCCTCCTCAGTATATGTAGATGTAGTCTGACTGTCAGCTATGTTGCTCTCCTGAGGGTCAGGAAAATCTTCAAGGTTCCTGAAATCTGTTATAAGAGACCTTAAAAAAACAGAATCTTCACACAAGCCTAAAAAAGCAGACGTTAGAAATGGTGTTAGACGAGAAGCTTACAGCACCCCGTCTCTTCTTTGAACAGCAGAGGGCTGCCTGTGAGAGGGGACAGCACTGGACCCTGTTGAAGGGTTATACAGAGAGAGATGCCGTTTCTGCGCCAGCAAAGTTTCCTTCTAAAAAGGCCTTTATCAGGCCGGAATGAACTACCTGGAATATCGCCGCGGTCAGGTCCCTCAGCTCTTCAGGAGAAGCCATGGGGGATAAAAGCGTAGAAAAATCTGCTGACAGTAAATTACACCATTAATCACAGACTGAGGGGAGAAACAAAGGTTTACGCACAATCCAGAGAACAAAACCAGAACCGAACCAACAGGTTCTCTTGACAAAGAATACAAAGAGAAACATCTGGCTGTTTCAAAATGACTCTGGGGTGTTTTCCTCATTTCACACCTTAAAAAGTAAATCCTGTAATGATTTTACTCCAGAACAATTTTCCCTGTGTTCTTTTGGACAGTTTTACACCCACAACAGGAAACGGGCTAAAGAGAAAAGACTGACCAGACTGGCTTGGAGCATAGAAGCTTTCTGGAACCATGGAGCTGAGGGGCAGCAGAGGATGACCGGTTCTGATGGAGGTCTTTGCTGATACCAGCTTATGGTCTGGATTCTGAGGATCAACATTCATCAGTTACTGCAGCCGAGCCAGTTGTTGATCTGTGAGCAAATGTTTTTACCTGTTGGTGGACTTTTTGACAGGAATCTTTAGATCTTTTCTTTATGTCTGGAACTGTAAAAAAATAAAAACAATCCGTCTGTTAAGGTAAATATCACTTTTAGGGCTGAAACAATTAATC
>NW_015150795.1:840600-843210 GCF_000732505.1 Cyprinodon variegatus
TCCTCCTCAGTATATGTAGATGTAGTCTGACTGTCAGCTATGTTGCTCTCCTGAGGGTCAGGAAAATCTTCAAGGTTCCTGAAATCTGTTATAAGAGACCTTAAAAAAACAGAATCTTCACACAAGCCTAAAAAAGCAGACGTTAGAAATGGTGTTAGACGAGAAGCTTACAGCACCCCGTCTCTTCTTTGAACAGCAGAGGGCTGCCTGTGAGAGGGGACAGCACTGGACCCTGTTGAAGGGTTATACAGAGAGAGATGCCGTTTCTGCGCCAGCAAAGTTTCCTTCTAAAAAGGCCTTTATCAGGCCGGAATGAACTACCTGGAATATCGCCGCGGTCAGGTCCCTCAGCTCTTCAGGAGAAGCCATGGGGGATAAAAGCGTAGAAAAATCTGCTGACAGTAAATTACACCATTAATCACAGACTGAGGGGAGAAACAAAGGTTTACGCACAATCCAGAGAACAAAACCAGAACCGAACCAACAGGTTCTCTTGACAAAGAATACAAAGAGAAACATCTGGCTGTTTCAAAATGACTCTGGGGTGTTTTCCTCATTTCACACCTTAAAAAGTAAATCCTGTAATGATTTTACTCCAGAACAATTTTCCCTGTGTTCTTTTGGACAGTTTTACACCCACAACAGGAAACGGGCTAAAGAGAAAAGACTGACCAGACTGGCTTGGAGCATAGAAGCTTTCTGGAACCATGGAGCTGAGGGGCAGCAGAGGATGACCGGTTCTGATGGAGGTCTTTGCTGATACCAGCTTATGGTCTGGATTCTGAGGATCAACATTCATCAGTTACTGCAGCCGAGCCAGTTGTTGATCTGTGAGCAAATGTTTTTACCTGTTGGTGGACTTTTTGACAGGAATCTTTAGATCTTTTCTTTATGTCTGGAACTGTAAAAAAATAAAAACAATCCGTCTGTTAAGGTAAATATCACTTTTAGGGCTGAAACAATTAATCAGCTTAATTGTGAGTAATCGAATTATTGAAATAATTGTCAACTAACTAGATTGTTAACTGGAGTATAGAGACGCTAAAAAAATGCCCTTAGCTGACAGAGCAACCAACTTAGAGCAGTAATTATGCAAAGATTGTAAAAAAAAAAAAGATATATAAACTCAGACCTCCAGAACTCCTCAAGTGGAAAAGTTGAAGTTTCACCTGGTTTAATTTCATAAAAAAAAACTCTTTAAGGAACCTTTGCCTATTAATTGAAAATATAATAGACAGAATAATGGACTTCCAAAATAATCGTTAGTTGCAGTCCTAGTTAGATTATTGGTTCTAAAAGCAAATTTTGCTTATAGGATCGTTTTCCAAACTGCAGGATTACATGCACCCCAAAAGACATAAAGTAGGAATGATCTATTAAGCAATTTTATTGTTTCATCATTTTTTTTTACCCCCTCGGTGCCCCCTGTAGACTACGCCAACCCCAACGCACAATTAGGCTGAAAGTTGGAACGAACGAAAAATTCTCACACGACTGGAAAATCAGCCTGCTAAGGGCAAAAAAAATAAAAAAATCATACAGTGTATGCCCGGCTTTAATCCACCTAATGCCTTTTTGTTTATCAGTCAGATGGGTCGAGCTATGCTCATCAACTTTGCCCACCTGTGCAACCAGATTTCACTCAAATGAACGAAAAGATCATACATAATTTTATATAAGAATTTATCTCAGACACTAGAAACTAAAAGATCGATATATCAGGCAGTCAAATATCATGATATAATGCCAAAACAATTTTTTTCCACATCCCTAATAATGAATCCTTGTATTCTGCACCATTCTAGAGAAGTCTCTCTCTTTGGAGCTTTTGAAAAATGTATTGATTTAATAAAAAAGTTGTAGCTTTAAGTATTTTTCTGTATTTATGTATTTAAAAAAAAAAAAAAAACAAGAGTAGGTCCCCATCATCTATCCAGAGTAGGAAAACCAATAATAGTTAGTAGTTTGTGCTTTACCAAGAAACCAAGACGTGTAATGTGGCGCCAACACCAAAAAGCAGAGTTAGGCTAACCTGATTCGGTGTCGCTGTCATCACTAGAGCTACAGCTACTAGAGCTGCTGGTGTAAGAGCTGAATGATGAGGAGCTGCTGCTGCTGCTGCTGGAGGGCGACCGGTGGCTGTGGTTAGCAGAAGCCTCCACTTCAACAGGCCACAGTAATAAAAAAAAAAAAAAAGAAAACAGACATTTTAAAACTAGACATTGACTGAAATTAGGAAGCAGATGCATGAAATGTGTTGGATTGATCCAGTCCTACCAAACAGCTTCGGTTTCTTCTTGTTCCTGCTTAAACCTTTTCCTCCTCCCTTTGCTCTTTCCATCTTCAGTCCTCCTTTGGGGTTAAAACTTTTACCTTCTCACAAACAGATCAGAGAGCAACGGGCAGTCAGTGATATGTGGAGCAAAATCAAGGAAAAAGATCGATCCATATTTCCTCTCTGCCTCCTGGGTAAGTAAAGCCAGGAGGTGAACTTAATGTTTCTGCTATTCTTGTGCTTTTTCAGACCAGAAGCCACAAACTGCTGTAAGTCTCTCAGTGTGGAAGTTTTGAGATTTTCCAAGTCAAATTCAAAGTCTCTGGATGCAGACC
>NW_015150795.1:844731-847893 GCF_000732505.1 Cyprinodon variegatus
ATATACGAACTATGTATGTGCGTAATATGTAGCCAACATTTGGAAGAAGAATGTTTTCAAGATGACTTGGATAATAGCGCGTTGTGACAAACACCAGATACAGCACTGGGACTTGATCAACAGCCGATACCGCACCGTGACGTCACTAACCAGTAGGTGGCAGTAGTGTTCTTTGACAAACATGGATGCCTCCAGTAAAGCACATTCAAATCAAAATTACTCATAATTAAAAACACTTATTTATTCATTTATTGGACAGTTTGTAAGAATTTCATATTTAAAATAGTTCAGAAGTTTAAATTCTGAATGTAACCAGACTTTAAGCAAACATATAGCTGCTGAAATCTCTGAAAACTCTGAAAAACTGCTTAACCAAAAAAAAAAAAATAGTTTCTGAATGTCATTTGCCATTTTTCATTATTTTAATTTTTTTTTCCCCAAAATTGTTTTTATATTTTATTTTTTAACCTCTTAACACCCACCTAATTTAGGGTAATCCTTTTTTTTGCATACCCAAATGGAAAAGCAAATAACTGAGGATCTGTAAGCCCAAATTACATGTGTGATACATCATTTTGAGAGCTAACACCTAGTTTCTAAAAATAGGACTTTTTTGAACAACGGTAATAGAAAAACATGTTTGAGAATAGGCATGTTTCATTGTATTACATCTGTTCTATATCATATCACCCACAACTGCAGAAAATTTCAGACCTCTAATTATAACAGTTCCAGAGCTGCGGGGCTTTGCTTTGGGTGTCATAAGCGTTGAGTTATTGATTGTAAACGCTTTAAAAATGGTCGACGGCGACTGGGTGGATTTTAAGAAGCAATACGCATAATTTTTCCAAAAATTTACTTTACAGATCAAGTTTTATGAATTTTGTTCTTTAATAGAATTTCACTGATCACATTCTCATCCCTGCAAGTCCAACAATAATATCTGCTGTTGACCCTGGAAAAGAAAGCAGTTTGAAAATCCCCCCAAAAATACATAAATAAATAAATCTATAATTATGTTTTTCCAAGTTTCATTTCTGGATTGCATTTTTTGTTTTTTATTTCAACTAAACCATATTCTTTGCTTGCAATATTGATGGGGCAATATTCACGGCAAACAACTAAAAGCTATATTTATGGTCAAATTGCACAATCATCTACTCTGCTTTACTAACTAAAATTAAAATGCAAAAAAAAAGAAATATGATAAGTGCATAATATCCAATAGTATTACTTATTTCAATGGCAAAAAATACTCATTCCATTGGCAGATCTTATTGACCTACAAAATTAAGGGTAGGTAGACTTAGGACATTTTTACACATTTTTGTATTGCTTTTTGGACTGTGCTAGACAGAAAACTTGCCTAAGGATACAGGAAAAAAATAAAAGTCATGCCAGATTATTCCCAGCATACCATCTCCAAAAATCAGAACGAAAAGCACACCTGCAGTTTTCTTGCCATTAGAACCACGTGATACGATGGCGGGTTGTATTTGTAGCAGTTTGAAAACATCAGGCGCACATCAGCTGCAAATTCCTTGGGGTCTGAATATTCTTGATGATCCATTTTTTTCTAGGAAAAAAAAAAAAGGAAACCTCAGGTAGGAAAGAACCTGGAGCTTTAAACGTGTACAGTTATTGGCTTTCTACGTACGTTTAGATTTTTTCAGTAGTTTTACCTTGATGGTGCTCAGGTCCATAGGCTGCTTGATTATATCATGGTAGTCGTGCAGACCCAAAGCCTCGGCATCCACTGGTGTATAGAAGGGCCAGGCATACGCATAGTGCCTTTTGGAGAGCATCTCTTTCAGGATATTGCTGCAGTACCTCAGCTGTTCTGTCATTTTGACCCTCTTGTGCTCAAAATCAGCCAAATCTTTCTTAGGAGGCTTAATGGGTCTCTTGCCGCTTGTTCTGGACAGCAACAAGCAAGCTTTGGAAGGATCCTCGTCAGGGGTTACCTCAGGGTTTGGGCATACAGAGGTAGTGGGTATTGCCATGTCAGCTCTCTTCTTACAGGTTTTTTTTATCTGCATATTCAGATAGCAGAAGTCTGTATCATCATTCAAATCCACACTCAGGCTATCGTAATATCAGGAGATTTAACGCTTACAGTTCTGTGTGTTTTTGCAGACTGTTGATTGGTTGGGTCCATTTGAGCCACATGTGGAGGGTGAACTGTTACCATCTGATGGAAAACAAGCTCTGACAAACGACTCTTGTGCTTTCCTGCATCTGCTTCCAGGAAACAGGAATTTTTAACATAACCAGGATTATGTTGTTTGAAGGTTTTTTCACATGTACTGCCACGTTTTTCCCCCACCTGTGTTGTTTTTTTTCACTTTCTCTGGCTCAAGTGAAGATGTCGTAGCAATCACTTCATCCTTTGGCATTTGAGACAATTTCTGCAAAAAGGCTTTTTCCAATGTTTGTGCCATGAAAACAATGTCATCTCCGGGCTGTAGGGGGAAAGAAAAAAAAGGGGGGGGGGAATGGTGCCTGAATATAACTGAACTACAACAGCAAATCATTCTCAGGAACGTTCAAACCTCTGAGGGAGACGAGAAAACTCAGAAAAAACTAATCTGGGCCGTTTATCAGGTAGGTTTGTGTGATTAAAGTTAAACCCACCTTGGCTCATACTAGTGGCAGTTTGCCATTTAAATCTGAAGTACATTCAACCAAGAGAAACATTTCATGGCAGAATAGATATGGTCAATGATGCATCGCCTTTAATCAAATTAACTGGACTTCTATTTCTATGGCTCTTGGTTGTTTTACAATCAATAGAAAAAAACTTTCATTGGAAACAAACCCTGATTCCTGTTGACCTTTTCGCCTTGTTCTTGCGCCTTCACTTGCCTGACCTGTTTCCAGTCATTTGTGTGGCCAAATGGGGACAAGGCTTCACTTATTTCACTGTCATCCAATAAAATTAGCTTCTATAACCTGCTTGACAGTTTCAACTCAAGGTGGCGAATTTTTCATTTATATTTCCGACGTTTAGAGAACCGATGCAAACCGCGGACTTTCAAGTCTAACCTGACGTTAGCCCGTCTGCAGCAGCCAGGGCTATCGCTAGCCCGTCTGCAGCAGCCAGGGCTATCGTTAGCCCGTCTGCAGCAGTCCTCTCTCTGCATAGCTTTGTGTGAAGCTCCC
>NW_015150795.1:848327-856899 GCF_000732505.1 Cyprinodon variegatus
CTGATTGTGAGTTATATATATATTTTTTTTAATGTGAATTTGATTTGTGTTTATTATTAATAACAGGAGGCGAAATGCATTTCCAGACTAGCCGAGCACGTGGTGACGTCACAAGTACCCTGCAGCTCCAATTGAACCATATTTATGCTGCATGCTCACGATCTTCCCATACTTCTCTGTGTTCTTCTCAAGAACATACTTGGCGAGGACCCGAGTCCGTACTCATCTTCCTGTAAATTGAGAAACTGCCTTTTTTTGGGGCTTGAAGCAAAGAGAATGATCTGTGAAAGGCAATACGGCTGAAACAGTAGGATTAATCAATTATTGAAATAATCGTCAACTAATTTAGTAATCGATTAATCGTTAACTGGAGTATAGACTCTAAAACTTGCCTAAACTTTTCTAAAAGGGGAAAAGTTTGAGCTTTACCGGGGGTAATTTTATAAAAAGTCTTCTTTAAGGAACCTTTTGCTATCAGATTATTAATCGAAAAAAGTAATTGACAGATTAATTGATTGGTAAAAATAAATCACTAGACCGCAATTCAGAAAAAAAATAAAAAATTTCAGAAAATGAATTATGAAAATACTGCTCGCTCCAGATGCATCATTTGTTTTTCAGTGTGAAAGGAACATTATAGTTACAGGCAAGATTTCATGTTACAAATATTTTCGTGTTTTTTGTCGTCTCCTAATCTTTCCAACACTGGCAGGAACACTCCGAAACACAAACGCCGTTTACAGCCAGAAGAAACCCATATGTTAAGCGGCTGTCACACATTGAAAATTTAGACCAGCATATGCCTGACGTACGGAAAATCTAGCAAAAATACTGGCATATTTTTAATAAGTTATGGGTAAGTTTTGTATAAGTTCTGAGTTAAGTGTAAATTACTCATAAGTCGTGGCGTCTAGCTTATCCAAAACTTCTGAGGAACTTCTTCAGTCTGCATTTCCATCACAGAGCGAGCGAGAAGCTGAGTGTGATGGATCCTCCCTGCGTTCACACCAAAGACCAACAAACCTTCTAGCAGACATGACGCTGCATCAGCTGCATTGGCAAATCTGTTTTTTCTCTTTTTTTTTTTTTTTGGTGGGAGGCATCATCGCTACTCCCCTCTTTAACTGATGCTGCCTAATGCACATGAAATGACACTGCCAGGCGTTATGCATAAGTTACGCTGTCGTTGGACATTGTTCTTGACTCATAAATACTCTATGTATGTGACCAAAATTGAAAAAAAATACATAGAAAGTTCAGTGTCCAGGGTTTTAGCAGATTCTGGGATGTCGGGCGTACGCCGTCTAAGTCGGCAAGGTGTGACAAGACCATGAGGGGTCACTGATGCGACCGTTTTTAACACACCTGAATCAAATGAGTGGCTCGTTACCATGCCACTGCTGGGCTAAATGAGGGGATTGAGGTTTTAGATTCAGTCGTGTTATAGAAGAGATGCATCTAAGGCTACGTTCACACTGCAGGCCTTGATGTTCAATTGCGATTTTTTGTGAAATCTGATTTTTTTTTGGCGTTGCTATTCACATTTCCAAATATATCTGACTTGTATTTGATCTCCTGTGTGAGCTGAATTCATACAACGCAATTGTCCCGCAAGAGCAGTAGAACACGCAATGACATCACAAGCAAGCGTGCTCTATGTTTACGGAAGTAGACAATGGGTGGTAGTGCCGGAGCGCATCTAGCGATTTTTCCCAACCCTGCATTATTATCCACCATTGTTGTTGTTTTTGCCACTTCTGCGTAGCCAGACCCAGAATAGTGACCTTTGTCGGGTATTAATGGAGTTCAAGTCGAATGGATGCGACCTGGCCCTTCAGACACGGGTCGCATTTGAAAAGATCCGATTCGTAACGGATTCAGGACCACAGACCTCTAAATCCGGTTTTAGGTGTCAGCACGTCACTAATATGTTTAGGTTCTGGAAAACGAGCATAGCACATGGTGTCCTTACCTTGTTGTACATGTAGCAGTTGGAGAACATGGCCTTAAAGTCTTTCACACATTCACTGGCCTCCCAGTAATACCTGTTCTCCAGTCGCCTCTTGATTGTGCTGAGATCCATAGGATAAGTAATGATTTTATAATAATCCTAAAACACAGAAAAAGAAAATGTTTCAGTTCCAGCTCTCCTTTCTGATTCCTCCCCACTTCCTCCGACACCCTTGAATAAAATCCTTCCCTGACTGGTTATAAACCTGTGAGCATTTTGGGATCTTAGGTTTGGATGAGTCCATCAGGAAATCCTCACAAGCCAGGCATTTGCCAAACATACAGCACCTCTGGAGGAGCTGCACGAATCTACAGTTCAGGTGGAGTTTGCAAGTGGAGATTAGTTAGTGTGTTAAAAAACAAACCAGTGGACTTTGTTTTCCAAGTTTGAAGATGTTTCGCTTCCAATCCAAGAAGCTTTCTCAACTCAAAATGTCTGGATTAGCATTGAGCTCCAGGCTTTTATATTGTAGCCCAACAAAAGCCTCGTCGTGGCTTAGAAAACATGCACAATATCTTCAAACTTGGAAAACAAAGTCCACTGGTTTGTTTTTTAACTAACTTTTTGGAAGGAGTTCAGGTGGAGGACTCTGTTAAAAGCAAAACTTCTAGACTCTAGACTTTTCCAAGGGTTCTGCTGTGCAGTGATTGGCCATGGGAAGAAAAAAAACAGGCTTTGGATGAGAGCGTCCTGGAAAATTAAACTGAAGAGTGACTAAATGAACATAGAGTAGCATCATAAACTGAGTTAAATCTAACTTTTTCCAATCACAGATCATATACCAAGCCAGAATTTTCATAATTAAATTAAAAATGTACAATTACAAAACCCTTTTCAAATAGAATTTCTAATTGTATGATTTACATGTTAAAAACAAGTAGCTGTTATTGTTTTTCAGTGCCTCCTGGTCCTGCATTTATTAACAAATTAATAAATCGTCCCCAAAAGAAACTAGGGTTGTCAAAAGTATAGATACTCAAAAAAGTATCGATACTGAAACGTTGTATCCGGATACAATACTCGTTTTTAAAAGTATCGATACAGTGCTGTCACCAGTGGCACCTAAGCAGTCATTCATCTAAAGTGCAGAATAGTGGAAAATGCACTTTCTGAACACTGTGTGATTGAATAATTTTCTGCACTTTTCAGTATCAGACTTTTGTTTTGTAACAGGTGCAGCTGCTGGGAATGATTTTTGTTTCTTAAGCGGTTTGGCTAGCATCATTGTTATGTGTGCAAAGCATAGCCAAGGAAGGAACACTTAATTTTAATTTTAAGTTTTTTATCAAGCTTGCTTAATATTATGCACAGCATACAACCTTTATTGTATTTATTTATTGTATTTTATTTAGTAATGAAAATATTTCTGTAGAATTTTGAAGTCTTTGTTTTTATCCTTGTGGTATCGAAAATGGTATCGAGTATCGAATATTTTCCTTAGTATCGGTATCGAGTTGAAAAGTTTAGTATCGTGACAACCCTAAAAGAAACATACCTGCAGCACTAATAGTTTGTACTTGTAAAAGTTCGGAAAACTTAAAAACCTAAAGGAGTTTGAATCATTTCCAGTTGCTGTAACAGTACAACACTGAGAGTCAAACAACTTACAGGAAGACCCAGAGCGACCGCATCGACAGGCTGGCGAAAAGGCCACGAATACTGATGTTTCCACTGAGCTTTCATGACCACCTTCTGCAGGTAGAGCAGCTGATTGGTTACGCGCCCAGGCCTCTGGTGATTGATGACCTCTGGTGGAGGTGGATTCCCACTCATGGAGAAGCAGGCTTTCACGTCGGCCATCCTGTTTAAAAGCATGAACTGCATTCAGAGGGGGTGGGAGCACTGGCTGGAGACCACCTTACTGCAGCTCACAGCTCATCTTTTACTTTCCTGTTGAAGACACAATAATGTAGCTCTCAGTGCTTTAATCAACCAATCACACGTGTTCATGATGCCTCTTTAAGCTTACATTTCCATTAAAGATAAACGGTTGGTTAGTGGTAAAATAACCATTAACCAACAAACAGGAAATAAAGTAACTAACACTTTTAAAATAAAAATAAACCTAATTTTAATTATAGAGACAATATGACAATAGTGAAATTATGAAACTGTATTGTTGAATGGAAGCTAAAAGAGCATATTATTTCGGTAATAAGATCCATAACCTTAACTCTGACAAACTAAAGAAACAGCTTGGAAATAAAATAAGACCTGATTAATTATTCAAGGGAACTTGGAATGATTCATTTATTTAAGCAGAACCGCATATGGAAATAACATCTTAGCAAGCTCTTCTGTAGATGGATAATGGCGCCACCTACTGGATATTTTCAGTGAGCAACAACTCACATGTGGACTTCATGTTTAGTCCCATATATTTCAAACTCTTTCAAATTTATCCGATTTAGCCTCACAGTACGCCTGAGAAAATAAGGCCTTTTCCTGAATATCAAATCTGTATGAAGGTGAGCTGAATGCATTTTGTGATCATAAGCAATATGTAAATATTTAAAACATGTAAATAAAATGCTGATGAAGGTTCTCAGTCATCCAGGTCATAGTCATTCCGTAAAAATTCAAAAAATATCTACTGGACTTGGTTTTCAAGAACGTAACATCTTCAAATCTTGAAAACCAAGTCCAGTGGATATTTTTTGAATTTTTACGGAATGTAAATAAAATGTTAACTCACTTGGCTATAATATTCCTACTGCAGGTATTGTGATGATTAAGTGGTGTGCTAAATAAAACTGAAACAGCCATCAAGACTGAGTTCAAATATTTAATTTATTGCTCAGAAACTAAACATTCCACACTTAACATTTCCTTTGGGTAAGATGAGAGGATGAAGAAAAAAAAAATAGATTTTTGGATTTTATTTTTCCATAAAACTAATAACAGGACTACAGAAAGCTCTGCTGGAACAGTGAAGGATTCTGTAAAAACTGGAGCCATGCAAAGCACATTTGCAAACTTGCTCTAAATAATGCATGTTAGCTGAGTTCGTTCATTAGCGTTTCTATGAAGTCCAAAAGGTTCAGTCTGCTGCTGCCCTGAGCCCAATTACTGCTTCATGTGGATCATTTACGTCTAACTAATCAAAATTAAGATGATAATATGAACCCAAGTGTTTATTAAGAACACGTCAAAACACAGGTGAATGCGGCCACCCTACAAGTTTTTAAAAAAAAATGTGGTGCCATTCCCTGAAAAAAATCCTCACTTATTCCTTTATAAAGAAATAAGTAACTTTAATTTAATGCTTTTTAATGTTCTTAGAAATAATTTCAATGCAATCAACCTCTCTCTCTCTCTCTCCCTCCCTCTCTCTCTCTTTCTCTCTCTCTCTCTCTCTCTCTCTCTCTCTCTCTCTCTCTCTCTATATATATATATATATATATATATATATATATAAAAAAAACTGCAAAATCCCTCATCATCTTTACCATCCACAAGCTGCAGCCATGACCCGAATTCCCCTTTTTTTGAAGCCTAATTTGTTAAAATTTGCATTTTCACATTTTCTAGCTTTTTCTCCACCTCAAGCTTCTTTTCCAAACAACATTTTACGATCAATAAAGAGCAGTTCCGCGCAAACACGCAAAACCATTTATATCTGATAAATCTGATGAAAATAACGCATTTTAGATGCCAGGATAATCACATTTAATTAATTTTAATGCCAATTAAGGCTTTAAGCTAACAAAATTATAATTGAATGACTTATTTTTGATGACCTGCAGAAACCCTGTTTTATTTCCAATATGAAAGGCTGCTGCATGTGGTCAGTAGTGAGATTATGTATCTTATAAAAGCCGTAACACAAATTATATCCGCTCTGCCCCAACAATAGTTTAATCAGCTGTGTGTTGCCAAAGCCATGATGTGTTCTGCTCCCAGAACATCCAAAGATGTCTCTCTCCTCTCAATACCATCTCCTAGTGGCAACTCCTAAACACTTATGACACCTCTGGAGGTCTCTGAAACATTGGAGGAGTAGGACTGGTTCTAGATAGAAAATTAAAAGTTCTTAAATTTGAAAGTAGGAGTAAATTCCCCTAAATTATAGGCATGTAGGAGTAAAATACAAAACAAAAAAACTGTTAAGTTTAAACAAAAACGGCCTGAGTTCTTTGTCTCCCAAACATAAGATGCTTCTTACATTTAACTTAGGAATGGCTGGACACAAGGAAAGTGTCGTGGTGGACATTTGAAGGATCTACCAGCCCCAGTCCAAATGTCTCAAAATATATTAAATCTCTAAGACACTGAATTTATATTTTCCACTAATCCATGATAATCAAAATAATAGGAAAAAAAAGACTTTACATTTCTATTGAGGTTTCCCTTTTTGAGATAAGTTACCAAAATAAACCCTTTCACAACATATTTAGGTACCTGCAATTACTCCAGTGATCAAGTAATTGCACTTATGTTTTTGGAGCTGCTAATTCAAGGAGTTTTAATCATTTTACAGTGCTTTATCTAGTTAAATCTGATTTAATTACCCTTTGTTAGACAAAATATTGTCAAAAATATTTATCAGTTTCAGGTGAAGCAAACTTTATTAAAATTCATTCTTGGAAAAAATTTGCAGAGATTAAAAAAAGCAAATATGCAGCTAAAATATATATTAGTTCAGATAATTCTGCTTGTATTTTAGCGAATGAAAGCAGTATGTATTTAGTAGCTTGTGAAACAGAGCTTCTCCCATTGCCTCCATGATGCAGCTCGGGTAAAGATGGACGGTTGGATAAACGCTTAATTCTAGAAAGAACCGACCTGTATGAAGTTGTACAAAAGAATCAATCTTATTGTTGATTCAGTAACTTTTTTTCAGACTTCTAAACCAACATGTTCTCAGGTTGACGCAATTTACATCTGGAAATGCGCGCAAAAACGAAAATAAAAGGTTTTCCGGCCGCGCTAACGTTGCTAACAGCTTGCTAGCACTTCTTCTACTGAATTAAATTTAACTTAATGCTTCCTTTGAACCGGTTACCTTGTACAAACTAGCTTATTTTCTCTGAAAAAACAACCAACGATCATTCTAAAAAGAGCTTTGGGCTGAAAACATTCTTATTTAGTGAGCCGGTGGTTTGCTACATACCTAAAGAACCTGTGAAATCCTGGGAGTCCCCCTGAGTTCAGCTCCTAACTGGCAGGCGTCTCCAGGGCCACCGCCTCATATTTATAGCCTCTCCCTCCATAACTGATTTGTCTGCGCGTGAGAGCTAGCCTCGCGCGCCCGATAATGATTCATTTTAACGCTTTTGGTAATAAAAACACTGCTAGTATCGGTTGTTTCTATTAAAAATCGGGGCAAGCATAAATAGTTAAGCGGGAACAAAATGGCGGCTCCCCGTCTCCACCGGCTGGAGGGACGCTGACTTCAAAGCTCCGCAAACTGAGCAGCGCGTGGCCTTGCGGGGCATTCCCTCTGGTCTGAGGAAACGCAAAGCAGGCCTGGGATTATAGCTTTCACACAATTAAAATAAATATTAAGAGGATATATTTTATTGCAAAACACCTAATTATTAGTTTTTATCCTTTATTTGGATTATTTATATTCAAAATTAAAACAGTTAATAATTTATATTTCACAAGTTCAATGAAAGTACTCTGAACCGAAAAACGGCCACCTTTATTATGTCTTTTTTTTTTCAAAAGCTGACTTCTTTTTTTCACAATCATATTAATCTTATTATATGGAAGCCCATTTCTGCCACATGAAAGTTTAAAAATGCTAAATAGAAAGTCATGTTTCAAAGTCATAATTATAAGATATGTCATTATTTCGACATTCACAGTCATGATTATGAGAAACAAAGTCATATTTTCACGCTTCAAAGTCATAATTATGAGATACAAAATCATAATTTCACGTTTCAAAGTCATTATTATAAGATACAAAGTCATAATTTCGACATTCAAAGTCATAATTATGAGATATAAAGTCATAATTTCGACATTCAAAGTTATGATTATGAGATATAAAGTCATAATTTCACGTTTCAAAGTCATAATTATGACATACAAAGTCATAATTTAGACATTCAAAGTCATTATTTTGAGATATAAAGTCATAATTTTGACATTCAAAGTCATAATTATATAATTGAATTATAATTATAAAGTCATGTTTTCATGTTTCAAGGTCATAATTATGGAATACAAAGTTTTTGTTTGAATTTTTGAATCTCATAATTATGACCTTCGAATTGGCATTTTTTTTTTTACTTTCATGTGGCGGAAACAGGCTACCATATATTTAGCATGTACAGTTTATTTATTACTTTTCTTTTCGTGAAACCATTGCTCTGTTCGAAAACCTAGGACGCATCCTTAGAAGACCGGATTCGAAGGCCGATTACGTCATAGCGCGGCGCCGAGGTCTGGTCGGATTCCAAGAGTCCTCGTTATGCGGCCTTAAAATGCGTCCTTCTTTTTGCCCAATTTGAAGGACGGGTCCGATGTATCCTCGGTATTCTTGGATATCCCAGGATTCATTGCGAGAACAAGCAAGCCGGCTGCTCCGTGATCAGAGGAAAGGTTACT
>NW_015150795.1:856974-858366 GCF_000732505.1 Cyprinodon variegatus
TTTCGACATTCAAAGTCATAATTATGAGATACAAAGTCATAATTTAACGTTTCAAAGTCATAATTATAAGATACAAAGTCATAATTTCGACATTCAAAGTCATAATTATGAAATATAAAGTCATAATTTCGAAATTCAAAGTCATGATTATGAGATATAAAGTCATAATTTCACGTTTCAAATTCATGATTATGAGATATAAAGTCACAATTTCACGTTTCAAATTCATGATTATGAGATATAAAGTCATAATTTCACGTTTCAAATTCATAATTATGAGATACAAAGTCATAATTTTGACATTCAAAGTCATAATTATATAATTTAATTATAAAGTAATGTTTTCATGTTTCAAGGTCATAATTATGGAATACAAAGTCATCATTTCGACTCTCATACTTTAAAAGTCGAAATGATGATTTTGAATCACATAATTATGACCTTCAAATTGGCATTTTTTTACTTTCATGTGGCGGAAACAGGCTACCATATATTTAGCATGTACAGTTTATTTATTACTTTTCTTTTTTCTTGAAACCATATAAGACCTGAAGCATCCTCCATTTTATTTCCCAAGTATAATGGAATATTCCCTTTAGATCTGGCAACATTTTAGTTAATGTTACAGGGGTTTTATTATGAAAGGACGACTGATCCAGGATATAGGATGAAATCTGTATTGAGCAAGCCTGTCAGAGCCTGGTTTAATTGGTCTCATGGATGTGAGCCAAGCTGCAGGGAATCATCATAATCAAGCCAGGTTTGAGCAATCAAGATAAAGCAGATTTATTTTGAAAGACGTAAAAGTCAATAATTGATTAACTGATTCTATCATAGAAAACTGTTGGCTTTTTTCATTACTTTTAACTTTTTTGTACACCTTTGAAGTATAAAGGAGCGATACTAAAAGGAGTAAAAACAAAATAATTTTTCAAAACAAGTCAAAATTATCCAAAAGTATAAATTAATTCTATTCTATTTACAAAAACACTGCAAGCCAGTTAGGTTCTTTAAACAGCTGGTTAATACCCAGCAGGGCTTCTGGACTTCTGTTTTTTTTTCACATAAAGTCCTGTATCATCATGGCCAAACCCTGGTTTATAGGATTTATTGTCCTACGTGTTTTTAGATGTTTCCTGCTTCAACAAAACTGAGTCAGATGGTTAAATTATCTTCATGCCACCAAGTCCTCAAGAAGTTTGTTGTTCACCAGTTCCATAAAACCAGCTTTAAAGCAACAGGTAAACATCCCAAGCATAGTGGAGCCAAAGTTCACAGCTGGGGACCCCCCCCCCCACTGTAAAAGATGCATATTAAATGGAATTTTGTCAGCTCTGTCATGTCAATAAAAACTTTTAAATTAATTTAACAAATTAAGCATAAGATTGTGAC
>NW_015150795.1:861694-862730 GCF_000732505.1 Cyprinodon variegatus
CTAATGAAACATGGGGTTTGCATGGTTTTACTACTCACTGTAAAGCCATGGTGTATTTAGCTTCTTTAATTGTATATGCTCATCCTTTGAGTAAAGCCATAGTCAAACGTAAGTTAAATCTGAAAATCCTGGCTTATTTCCTCATTTTGTGGAAAATAAATTAAATGTAATTTTGCATGTTTGGGTTGGTGAATCATATGATTTATATAATTATAACACATCTTGCTTTTGTTTCCTTTTTCATAGCATAGTTTGAGCAGGGAAGCAGCACATAATGAGTCAAAAACAAAGTAATGTTTTTTGTAGTTTTTAGTGGTGACCACTAGATGGAGCCAAAAGCAACATAATGTATCTGGAAAAGGCTTTGGGCGCAGCGAGATGACACATTCAGACTTTTTTTTTTTGCTGTTTCAAAATGTTAATTGTGAAATTTTATGGCAAACACAACGTACTACATGGGAACAGATTATTTAAGATGGGAACAGTGGTCAAACAAATAGAAAATTATTTGTTTAGGATTGAAACACTATTATTTCCAGCCATTGGATTCAAAGCCAGATTTGGGTTCATGCAGAAAAGGAAAAGTGTTAGATGGCATGCTGAACTGGCTTTAATGTCCTGGCAGTAAATATGGCCACAGAGAGAGAGAGTGTGTGTGTGTGTGTGTTCCTGTCTAGCTCTCAGAGTGAGGACTATTTTTCCATTTTCACCATCAAATTGATGAACAGTTGTTGCACAGTGAGGACATTTTGCCAGTCCTCACGTGCTATTTTGCTAGGTTTAGGGCTAAGGTGTCAATGGGTTAGGGTTAGGGTGAGGTATGCATTGGTAATGATTATGTTTAGGGTTAGATTTAGGCTTAGGGCATAGAAAGGGTTGAAAATGACTAAAAATCAATGGAAGTCAATGGGAGTCAACACATGGTCCTCACTCTACAGAATGAGTGTGTGTGTGTGTGTGTGTGTGTGTGTGTGTGTGTGTGTGTGTGTGTGTGTGTGTGTGTGTGTGTGTGTGTGTGTGTGTGTGTGTGTTTGGC
>NW_015150795.1:863983-866195 GCF_000732505.1 Cyprinodon variegatus
TTTAAAGGTTACTTTATACTTTTATACTTTAATTAGTTTTTGGAGTACATACTTTTTCCCTTTTACTTGAGAAAAGAGGTCAAGTTACTTCTACTTAAGTAACAAATGTGTGAACTTTTGACACCAATAGTTGATTATGAGGAGTAAGCATTAATTTTTTTTTCAAAAACTTGAAATGATTGTGTTTCTTTAACGCTGAACATTTGTTTGCCTTGGCTCAATGTTAGCTTTAGACAGAAACTGATTTAGATTTAAAACACTTTTGATTATTCTACTCCATCATGATTTATAGAAATGTTAGTTCACTTACATCCTTTTATCATTTGCTCAAATTCTTATTGAAAATGGACCAGAAGGAAACAAACTATCAAAAACTTAAACACAAATTAACTATATAAAATCAGTACATTTCAGTATAATTATCAGATTAATTTTAAAGAACCTTGTAACTTTTAGAAACCACCTGCTGCAAATTCTATGCCACATGTAAAGAACTTAAGGACAATAACTATTTTAATTATCATTTCTCATTTAAAAAGAAAGCAAAAATAAAGCAGGAGCCTCTTGATTGCAGTGGCGCCTCTGCTGTTAGGTGAAGGGAGAGATTTATGCTGACGTGGACTTGTCCTTCTCTGCAGTATAATCTAAATAAAAGAAAGATGTTTAAAAAGTTCAGCTAGAGAAACCTGGAAAAATATACTTTTTAACAACTTTCTGTGGTTTTGGCCTAAAGATAGAAATGTAGAAAAGTAAGAAAAATGTAAGCAAGAAGGCAGAGATGCAGAAGCTCCCCTTAGATTCCACCAGGATCTACCTGGGAGCCAGGAGGGAAAAATGATGTGTTTGGAGACAGCGAGAAATTGCTCCGAAGCTTGAAGGAATTATAAAGATGAAAAATTCAAACCTGTTCTTCAGTATTAAGTCCTGTTTCTCCTAGACATATCTATGGACTCAGCTTTTACTGTGCTTAGCTGTATGTGCTCCTCATCATCCATTCGACCTGNTGTGTGTGTGTGTGTGTGTGTGTGTGTGTGTGTGTGTGTGTGTGTGTGTGTTTGGCTGACAATAACAGGAAGCTTGTTCAGATGGGAGGAGGTCATAAAGGAAGGCTCAGCCCCCTGTTGTTCCAAAAGTGAGGAGTTGCACTGGTTATTTTCAAAATGGATGAATCACACTCCTTAGCAAACAACCATACAGGGTCTGATAACATGAACAACTTTGACTGAGGTTGATTTTAAATGGTCCCTTTCCTTCATTTGGTTTGGTTCTTACCATTAAGCAGTGTAATTATGAATAATGATGGAGAAAAGCATCAAATATGAAAAATACTGTAATTAATAGTTTCTTTGAAGTGTTATAATGTTTTTGACCTGCTTTCCAACTTTTGAGCTTATGAATAGTTTAATTCTAATAACTAACCTTATTTTATTGAAGCAAAATGTAAAAAAGTTACATATTTCTTATAGAACAGCTCTAGTAGAGCTGATCCTACTATATAATGAGTTGATGCATGTTAAAAACATCAGTATGTTGATGGCAGAAGGTACTGGAGCAAATCCTCCTGGTGGTTGGACCTTAGATCATCATCCTATTTAAGAATATAAACCTTTTGCACAAACTATTTGGTTCCAGAGTTGAATTTGTAAGAGGTGAAATTAAAATTAAATTGGGATCATAAACTTAAATGCAGGTATATATTATTAATCAGCATCTGTTATTAGCTTTGAACCGTTCTGTTGGTTATTAATGTGCCTCATTGCAGTTGGAAAAGATTAGAAACATGTTTGGATTGTTCAAAGAGCAAAGAGCACACAGTGGGTTTTTAAAAGGGGAATTAAGATGAGAGGAACCACTTTAATATGCTTAGAAGTGTGGATATAAATTATTTATCACTCAATACTGATTTTAAGGGCAATACAGTTGCCGTATGGTGATAAAACTCCTCACTTTTTTTTATTGCTTACAGGTGTCTGAAATCAGAGGGAAAACATGGATGACTACTTTGGTTAGTATCACCCAACTGTTGGTGAGAGACAATCTTTGGATTGTCAATTGAAAAAGTGAGAAGAAGCAGAAGCAATCTCTTCCTAAGCCAGACATGGAAGGTGGAAATACCGAAAGGGATTCATAGAGTGACTCTGATGTTTTCTGTTAGCCCTATAATGTCAAATGTTTCGTATTTGATACATACGGTTTCTGAAATATTTTGCAT
>NW_015150795.1:867743-872809 GCF_000732505.1 Cyprinodon variegatus
CAGAAAACCCGCTGCCACACGGCCCTTTCTGGAGCCAGTTTGACATCCCTGATCTAAGAGATGTAAATTTTGCTGATTGAGTGACTCAATGCATTAAAGTGGATTTCCTTAGATCTAATACCTTTAATAAATTTGACTAGATTTGATTGAATTGTCTCTGTAAAGTGCATTAAGTTAATGTATTGGAAATCGGTGCTATATAATTAAAGAATCAAAATCGTATAATAAAGAGTTTTGATATTGATGGCTCTGCAAGCTACTGAAACATGGGGTTTACGTGGTTTTACTCCTGACTTTACTCACAGTCATGGTGCATTTTCTTTCTTTAAGTGCATACGTCTGGTCCCTAAGTAAAGCCATAGTCCAACGTAGGTTAAATCTGAGAATATTTCCTCATGTTATTTATTTTCTATTTAATTTTGCATGTTTAGGTTAGTAAATCATGTAATATATAGCACATCTTTTTTCTGTTATTTGAAAATAAATTTTTTTTTTAAGTTTCAGTGTAACCACTAGATGGAGCCAGAGGCAACATTATGTTTTTGGAAAAGACTGGACACAGCAGGATGTCACATTGGAACATCATCTTTTATATGCATAGATCATTTAGAGTTTTTACTATTTGAAAATGTTAAATATGAAATTTCCATTTTGTTGTTTCATTGTATAGTAACACAATGTAATACATGAGAACACATGATTTTGGTAGATGGAAACAGTGGTGATAGGAATAGAAAATGATATGTTTAGGCTTCAAACATGACTATTTCCAGCCATTGCATTCAAAGCCAGATTTGGGTTCATGCAGAAAGGGAAAGTGTTAGATGGCATGCTGAACTGGCTTTAATGTCCTGGCAGTAAATATGGCCACAGAGTGTGTGTGTGTGTGTGTGTGTGTGTTTGGCTGACAATAACAGGAAGCTTGTTCAGATGGGAGGAGGTCATAAAGGAAGGCTCAGCCCCCTGATGTTCCAAAAGTGAGGAGTTGCACTGGTTATTTTCAAAATGGATGAATCACAGCTCCTTAGCAAACAACCATACAGGGTCTGATAACATGAATAACTTAGACTGAGGTTGATTTTATATTGTCCTTGATTTGGTTTGGTTCTTACCTTTAAGCAGCGTAATCATGAATAAATGATGGAGAAAAACATCAAATATGGAAAATACTGCGGTAATTTATAGTTTCCTTGAAGTGTTATAATGTTTTTGACCTGCTTTCCAACTTTGGAGATTTTCAATAGTTTAATTCTAAGAAGTAACCTGAATTTATTGAAGCAAAATGTTAAAAAAGTTACATATTTCTTATAGAACAGCTCTAGTAGAGCTGATCTGCCACTGCTGAGATAATATCTAGATTAGATGACAACGTAATCCCTGTGTTTACGTTTTTAGAAGTTACTCTCCAGTGCTTTTACTCATAAGGACTGACCTACTGTATACATATCTGAGGAATCTCCTGAAACATAAAGATTTATACCAGGTTATATAAGATACAGACCCCTCATAGTTCAGGGAATTTCACTATGCAGAATATTTTGATGCGTCATAAACCAAGACTTCAGAGGTCACCTAATTAATGAGAATCAAATAATTAAATCTCATCATAAATGGTTACAAAAAACATCAAAAGCTTTCAATTTTTCATGGAGCTTTGATCAATGAATTATTAAAATGAAAGGAATACGGTCAACTCCAAACCTTTCAAGAATAGAAGTCTAGCCTTTATCAAACAAAGCAGGCTGGAGACTCTGAATCTGGCCTTCAAAGAAGAGAAAGCAAGAAGAAAGACACATTTTATAGAGTTAAAGAAGATCCTATTGTATGTTCACATGAACATTACTTTTAGCATTAGTGCTAAATGTGTGTGTGGAGGAAAGGTAGCAATGAATGTGCTGCTGAACACATCATGCTCACCTTAAAACGTGGTGCTGCCAACTTTATATTTCAAACATGTCAAGAGAGTTGCAGCACCATGCTTTGTGGATGCAGGGATGGGGAACCATGGTTACAGTTTATTCAATTAAATTCAAGAATAAAATATGCCAGAGGCTGCAAAAGAACACAGCAACGCAGGTTCACCATGCAGAAGGACAGCAACTCTGAACATACAGCCACAGATCCAGGGGAATGGTTTAGATCAGTGATTTTTTAAATCTTTTTTGAGCCGCAGCACATTTTTTACATTTAAAAAATCCTCGGAAACACCACCAACCAAAATGACACAAACAATTCAAATAAATTAAATTCAGTTTATTTGTATGGCACCAATTAACAACACATGTCATCTCAAGGCACTTTACAATTCAACTTTACAATTGATACAGTCAGTTTTTTTCAAAGTTTTCTATAAGGAAAACTAGCTGATTAGATTGACTCATTGACGCATGCTTGTAGGGACAGTGGAGAGGAAAAACTCCCTTTTAACAGGAAGAAACCTCCATCAGAACCAGGCTCAGTGTGAGCGGCCATCTGCTGAGGCCCACTGGGGTTCAAGGAGACAGAAGCAGAGATAGAGAAAGATGCAGAGATTAAAAAAAAGCTAGTATATAGCTAGTGATCTTTCCCAACCCTAAAGGCACAATCTTTTCAAGATGGTTAAATATAAATACTACTCTCCCCATCATCGTATGCCATGGTTGATGTTTTTCTTCCTGCTTCTGCATAGCAAGACCCATAACAGTGACCTTTGTTGGGTATTAATGGTGTTCAGGTCAGATGAATCATGCGACCTGGCTTTTTGGACACAGGTTGCATTTGAAAAGATCAGAAACGTATCAGATTCAGGCCCACATGGCCAAGTGGCCTGGGTCGCATTGTAAAAATCGGATCAGATTTTTTAGACTGCCATGAAAAAATCAGATACAGGTCCCAATTGGGCAAAAAAATCGGAATTGGGCTGCTGTGTGAACGTAGCCTAACACACTCTGTAGAGTGGGAGAATAGAGATAGAGTGAAGCAGAATAATGAAAAGGGTCCCTATGTCCTCCAGCAGTCTAAGCCTATAGCAGCAGAACTATAGAGATAGCTCAGAGATAGCCACTCTAACTATAAGCTTTATCAAAAAGGAAAGTTTTAAGCCTAGCCTTAAAATAGAAAGGGTGTCTGCCTCACGGACTAAAACAGTACATATTATAGATATAGTTAATAATATAGTTTCTAAATGTATTTATACTCACTTAGCGTGAAACCTGGGCCTTTTTCAAGGAATTTTAGTCCTAGACGTAATAAAAAAAATGTGGCTTTTGAATCCTGCCTGTTTGGCTGTATTTGAGGCTGGTTAACTTGGCACCTCGGAACTACCTTTTACTACCTGGAAACAACAGGTAGTAAAAGGAGTTCTGAAAAGCCTTTAGCCTTATTGATGTCATTATACAACAAAAATGCACATGAGCGAGTCAAATTGGAACTAAAACCTTCTAGAAAGAACTACATGTCAGGTTGAGAACAGAAGGAGTCCATATTCAAAGGTGGACAGATTTCTTTGAACGTTTATTGATAGCAGAATCAGAGTAAGCAGCGTCAGCGTCTAAGGCAGGAACCTCTGGTCTTATGGTTCAGTCCGAACCCAGAGATAGACTATTGTGCCAGCCTGCGGACAGCCAATGTAACACAGCGGCCGTCACTCAGGGAGTCCCAGACGATTATGTATTGGTGGTCGGAGGACAGGCAGGAGATCAGAGCCAAGCAGACGAATGTAGGCAGGATGATGCGAAAGGTGAAGCCAAAGTAGATGTTGGTGATGTGGTCGGTTGTCAGAGCCAGGAGGTCAGAGATACGGTACGGCGCCGAAGGAGAATCCAGAACGGAGTCGGGTCACAGTTACAGGTACAGTACAGAGGGCAGGCAGGTTACTGCTGGTAATTGGACCTTATATCATGATTTTCTTTTTGGAAATCCAAACGATTATGCACAAACAATTTGGTTCCAGAGTTAACTTTATAAGAGGAGAGATTAAAATTAAATTGGGATCATAAACTTAAATGCAGGTATATATTATTAATCAGCATCTGTTATTAGCTTTGAACCGGCTTGTTGGTTATTAATTCACCCCATATGCAGTTGGTAAAGTTTAGAAACATGATGTTTGGATTGTTCAAAGAGCAAAGAGCACACTGTGGGTTTTTAAAAAGGGAATTAAGATGAGAGGAACCACTTTAATGTGCTTTGAAGTGTGGATATAAATTATTTATCACTCAATACTAATTCTAAGAATAATATAGTTATGGTGATAAAATCTTTTCTCATCTTCCCTACTGCTTGCTTCTGATGTTTTCTGGTTTTAAATGTTCAACACAAAAGCATAAATAGGAAGGAACATGGCTCTGTGCTATTTTTCCATGTGGCTACAGCTTCTTTACATTTCAGAGTTGTCAGTTGATTGTGGAGAGTAAGCACTACATTTCTATTGATTCAATTTGAGAGTATTTGTATTAAATGTTCAAACATTCCACACAAATTTTCTTTACTGTAAGAATTTCAGGATTTTCTTGCTATGAAAAAGTATTTTATTCTCCCCATGGAATTTAAAGATCATTGTTCTGTTGAAAGATTTAACTTTCCAGTGGATGACTTTCTAAGAACCAGGTCTGTCCTGAGCTATCTCTATAGTTATGCTGCTATAGGCTTAGACTTCTGGAGGACATAGAGACCCCTATTTATCATGGCGACAGATGGCCGCTCACACTGAGCCTGGTTCTGCTGGAGGTTTCTTCCTGTTAAAAGGGAGTTTTTCCTCCCTACTGTCGCTAAAAGCATGCTTAGTGTGAGGGATTTCCTTTGATTCAATGAGTCGATGCAATCAGCTGGTTTTCCTTAGATAGAAAATGTTGAATCAATCTGACTGGATGATCTGGTGAACTGTAAAGTGCGTTGAGATGACAGCTCCCAACACTTCTGAACAGAACCCCTACATACTTGGACTCCTCTACTTGAGGCAGGAACTCTGACATGAAGGAAACAAGCCACCCTGTTTTTTTCGGTCAAGGAAAAAGGTGACTTGAAGGCAGTAGTGTAGTCAATTTGATCTCAGGGAGGAAGGATTATGAAATAACTAAACGCTGGCA
>NW_015150795.1:873510-876923 GCF_000732505.1 Cyprinodon variegatus
TATATATATATATATATATTTATTCTATTATATATATATATATATATTTATTCTATTCTATATATATATATATATATATATATATATATATAACTAAATATAATCTTTCCAGTTCTGCCTGGTTTCTAATCACCTCTTATCTGATCCACCGGCTCTTGCCTCTAATTAAGCTGCTTGCATTAAGTCATCAGGGCCAGATTATTGTTGTTCTCTCTAGCCAGTGGCCAGGAGGCCGGCTTGTTTGGTTTTTATCACCAAAATTGCGGAAAACAACTCGTGAAGTTGGACCAGCTAGAAGAGCGAGGTGTGCGAGAACGCTGGGAGCCTCTTTTTCGCCCTCATGTCCCTCCGTTTTCGTCCCCACTTCCTCATCGCCTCGGCAGTATCTAGCACAGACGCTTCAATATTGAGCATAAATCAAAAATATCTGCGTCAAGCTCACTGCAACACACTGCTGCAGGAGTATAATCAGCCCGTAAGCCTGCCTGTTCCTGTTCTGATCTGCTTGCCTGACCTGTCTTCAGACTCCTTCTTGTTCTCCAGGGCTGCAGAAACTGGGACACCCTGGGCCGCCCCATCTTGTTGGCAGCCACTGACTGGACCCTACCTGGTTCTCTGGGCATGGACTGAACTTGTCAACCAGGTTAGTGACTCACATTCATAATCTTCCTCTGTTAGGTTTACATGGTCACTAACCTGTGTTTCTCTCCTCCAGAGTTTCCTGCCATAGACGCCCTAGCTGCTGCTACTCCGATCCACCAGTTTTTAATAAACTCTTTTTGAAGTTATACCACTGTCTGTCTTGCCTGAATACTGTTCTGAGTCTTGACACACCTGGCTAACTGTCACTATTGTAATGCAAATAACCCCTGGTACTACCAGCAGTAGTGGATGTGATAGGAGAAAGCCTGAACCAAGCATCAACAACTTTTTTACTTAGTGTTTTAATTTTGTTTTCCAACTGGTTTTCAAAGTACAGATTTTAAAGATTGCTGCTATTTGTAAATCTGAATTCAAATTTGTTATGCTGTATAACAATGGTTAATACATTTTGAGAAGAACAAAAGTTGGTGGATCAATTGTCATCAATGCAATTACAAAATACAATTGCTCTGGTACAAATAATTTCATTTGTTGTCCAGTGAATGCTTCAAAATGAGTTGGACATGCAATAAAAAAACAGACTGGGTTGGTCTCCGGTGGAAATAGGGGGGCTATGAGACTACCGTAAAAAATGGAAACAGCTGAAGAGTCATTAAACACAAAATACAATGAGGATTTAATGTTTTTTTGCCAGCAAAAACAAAATTATTATTGTAAAGAAATGTAGTTTGCAATCACAAAACAGCTTTTCTGGCTAGACTGCATGTATTTTCTACATTATGGTAAGTCAGTATAGCTCAGGGCATTCTATACGGGAAAAAAAAGCGAACAACAGGGATCAGCGTAACATGCCACGCAGTCTTTAAAATGAGATATTTTAGCATCTTGAAATGTATTTATACATTTTTTTGTATATGTGGATGCCTTATATAATGTGTGTCCACATGTAACTGTTTTGATATGTTGCATAATTATGCCACTACTCATAATTTATTGTAGGTTTTATGTATTCGAACACATATTAATAAATAATAAAAAATTCTCCCCATATAGATAAATCCTCCTTTCATCTCTCTCCTCAGTTTTTGGGTCTGCCTCTCTGAAGTGAACTACTGTAACACCGGATTTCGCATTCTTCAGTTTTCTATAAAACAAAATAGATTTTTAGTGCCGTATAATATTGATTCACAATGACCTGTCTTTAATAATGCAAGCTGCACATACCTGCTCTTAACTGCGTTTCCCCACCTGAACTTAGCAAGATGCCCTATGCATTTCCAACATCTCTCTCCTCACAAGAATGCCCTGATGATGTTCCACTGTCCACTAAAAATGAGAATCATAGTTTGGGTTATTGTTGTAGTGCGACCTACGGTTCACATGAAATAAGTCCAATGGAAACTACAATCACAACCAACGTCGGCGTCTTGAACACACTCACAAAATCAATGAAACTGGTTACGAAAAAGCTGAACATTAAATTTATCCCCTTTCCAGTCTGAACCATAATGCACAGATAGTAATACAAAAGCTACAATGTAGTGTTACAGATATCCTCTCATTCCTCTTCAGCTTCTTCAGCCTGCTGTTGATCTGATTCTTCGTCTGATGGTCCAGTTTTTCCATCGGCTGGATGAGCAGCTTGCTGTTTCTTTATTTTTCTCTTTCTCGTGTGCTGACAGCCCACAAGTGAGACCACTGGTGACTCATTAGATGACTCTGAAAAGCCAGCTATTCTGCAGAGCCGATGCAAACTGAAATTCCCGCTCTGGAACCTCTTTTGTCTGGTCAAAAAGGCGCTTCCAGGAACTGGAAAGGGCCCTGATCCACATCCGTGGAAAGGAGAGATTAGAGTGACTCAACATAACCAGTCTTTCCATTGTTATGCAGATGACCTTCAGATTTATCTTGTAAACCGAGGTGACAGTTATATTCAACATTCCCTCTCTGATGTATTTCTTTATTAAACAGCAAATAAACCCAAATTTACTTTTTTTAAATAAAAAAAAAACACCAGTTAAAATTTGATTGGTGAGAATACCATCACTGATGTCAGTGCTCTTTATGCATGATAAGAATCTGTGTAAAACAATACTTTTGTTCGATTTCATCATTACAGAAATAACTGCATAATTCCTATGCTGAGCCAATAGAGGTGTTATGGCCTTTAAAACTAAAAATTTGTCTCCAAAAGTTGCCTCAACTAATGATGGCTGAAAATAAAGTTTTCCTATAAAGAGGTAAACTGTAAACTGTCACGTCCTGATTGCGGGACGTATGTGGTGCCTACGAATTTGCAGCCTCATTCGACCATAATAAACCTACTGTTTTCGATTACAGCAGTTTTATATGACAGAGGAGACCCTCCCAATTAAAGAACAGCACCTTATTTCATACAAATTGTCTTTAGGGATTTTGGAGTGGTCAATTAACAGGTTAACTGTTGCTTAAACGTATAGAGGATGATCATTTATTTCCGGGTGGATCATCTAAATAATTCGTCCTCCTAATTGTCAGTCATTCTGGTGATATGTTTACGTAAGGCCGTTCTACATGCTCTTTTACTGCGCTTGCGCACTTCCAGGCGTATATCTGTGGTGAGCTATGGTTCCAGCCAGTCATTGAAGCTCACCTTTCTCACTGCGGTTTTTTGAAAATGGCCGAGGGTCATATGAGAATAAGTGTCTATGTAGTGTATGAGAAAAAAAGAAAGGCCATAGAGGAGGCAGATATATCCCGGAATGCTTTGCGAGGAGATCTCGCTGTTTGTCTTTTTTTGTTTGCTTGCCTGAGGAAAAAATAAACTGACA